>NC_091307.1:25804120-25891620 GCF_038502225.1 Cherax quadricarinatus | reverse complement strand
AAGGCAGCCAGGAAACTTACAGCACTTCGATGTATTTTGCATCTGCTTGACAGTAGGGGCTGCAAGATTCTGTATGAGGCACAAGCATGCTCACACCTTGAGTATTCCCCACTTTCTTGGTTTGTCTGCCCCCTCCTCTCATCTGCGACTGCTTGACAGAGTAGAGAACAGAGCAAGACGTCTCATCTCTCGCCTGGACCCAGCCTGGATAGATCTGTCATTTCAGCAGAGCCTTCAACACAGGAGGGATGTGGGTGGTCTTACTGTTATGAACAAGGCCAACATTGTCAAAGTACCAAACTTGGCTCCACTTTGAGGACAGCAAGAAGCAAGCTTCTATACCACAAGATGGGCAGAAAGCAGCAACTTCACTCTGACTTTACCCTTCTCCAGAACATTACTTCATCTGAGATCATTTATTCCCAGGACAACTCGAGTCTGGAACACATTCATACAGCATTATGATGTCAATGAGATATAGTCAGTTGATCAAATGAAAATGATAGCCCACAGATGGCTCCAACTTCATCCTGTTCCTTACTTGCATGTCTCATAACAATAAAAATGCTTTCAAATGAGCTGATGTAGGTAACAGCTCTTAGCCTGTCAATAAAGTTAGGAATCTTTAACTTGTAAATAGCATGTCAGTAAGGCTAGGGATCCTTAACCTAACCTCTTCAAACCTTATGTATAAACAAGAGAGAGAGAGAGAAAAAGAGAAAGAAACAAAGAAAAATACAGAGTGAGCAAGCATATCCATATAAAAATGACGAAATATTGAAAGTTAGTTTGTAAAAAATAGCAACAGGGTAGGAGAATGAAGAAATTTCACAAATAATTACATGCTATACAGTGGACCCCCGCATAACGATTACCTCCGAATGTGACCAATTATGTAAGTGAGTTTGTACGTGTATGTTTGGGGGTCTGAAATGGACTAATCTACTTCACAATATTTCTTATGGGAACAAATTCGGTCAGTACTGGCACCTGGACATACTTCTGGAGTGAAAAAATATCGTTAACCGGGGGTCCACTGTACTTTGTAGTATTGTACCTGTAAATAATCCTAAAAACAAATGGTGTATTTTATTATACTGGCTCCTTACAGTGGCCTGTTGCCTGGTGGCAAAGCTCTCACTTCACATGCTGAGGGTCCGGGTTCAATTCCCAGCAAAGGTGGAAACATTGGGCGTGTTTCCTTACACCTGTGGTCCATATTCACCCATTAGTAAAAATACCTGGGTATTAGTCTATGGCTGTGGGTCATATCCCGGGACAAAATTGACCTAATTTGGCTGAAATGCTCTGCATAACAATTGGCTTTTTATATAGAAGTACAGGGCTACTCAACTGGCGGCCCACGGTCCGAATCTGGACCTTCTGAATGTTCTAGTTGTACTGCGGACTTCAGGAGAAAGCTTAGTTAAATAACAGCTGTTACCACATTCAGGATCAGATGGTACATAAGAGCGGGATTAATACATTATTCTATCTGAATGGAATGCATACACTGAATGGAATACAGTATTCTAGCATAGCTAAATAGTGATATTTTCTTCCATTCAATGGTAATTCATATTGGTAATTATCACTTGTGCAATGAAGTTGACTTTTTTTGGCATTCTGGAAAAAAGAGTTTGGCTGCAGTGGGCTGGGAAGTCTGGCCATCCTGGTGCAACTTTGAATTTTAGGAAAGGATGTGCATTTGCATCTGTGCAAGGTATTATTTCAAGTTTTCTCATTTTCTGTTTAGCAAGTATGATTTTAATTTGCTGTGCTCACCTCTTTTATGAATAAGTACGTTGGTGAGGTAATTAGTATTGAATCACCGTGTTGTGATCAAATTCTTCACATCAGTGTTTAATCAAATTGGTTAAAAATTTTCCTCATTCTGGTTGTTCCTAATTTATGTGGAGTGGATATAAAACATGTTTTATTTTAATAAATACAGACAAATTTCAGTAATAAATACAGTTCATAATACAGAGGACAACTGCTTCACCAAGCTTGTGTTTATTAACCCTTTGACTGTCGCGGCCGTATATATACGTCTTACGAGGTACCGTGTTTGACGTATATATACTCAAATTCTAGCGGCTTCAAATCAAGCAGGAGAAAGCTGGAAGCTCACATGTGAGAGAATGGGTCTGTGTGGTTAGTGTGCACCATATAAAAAAAATCCTGGAGCACGCAGTGCATAATGAGAAAAAAAAAACTCAGACAGTTTTTTTTAATTAAAATGCCGACTTTGTGGTCTATTTTCGTATAGTATTTATGGTTGTATTCTCGTTTTCTTGGTCTCAATTGATAGAATGGAAAACATATTATAGAAGTAGAGGTGATTTTGATTGATTTTACTATAAAAAGAACCTAGAAATGGAGCTCAAAGTAGGGGAAATGTTTGATTTTTGCCAATGTTCAAAAGTAAACAAATGATGCCATTGTCCAATAAATGTCCAACTAGCCATTCTAATATGCAGTCATGAATGGATTGATGTTATTTATACAATTATTACAGTATTGCAGTAGTCTGCATAATAGTAAGTCTTCTATTTTTTGTTTGAATAAAAATTCAAAATAGAAAGCAAGAGTAATATCAGAGGGGCCTGGAGACATGACTGATGAGCAAAGAAAATGTTATTTTAGAGCCAGGAATGTCTGCATTGTTCATTTTGGACCTTATTTTCAAATTGTCATATTTTTTAGTTTTCGTGAAATTGGCCAAATTGCAAATTTCTGACCACATTATAAGGCAGTTGAAATCGGTAAATGGGCAGTTTCTTGTACTCAATCGATAGAAAAAATGGAGTTCTAAAGAAATAGCTATGAGTTTGGGCGACTGGAACAATGGAATTAGCCGAAAATAGGGCTCAAAGTGGGCAAAATCACCAATTTGTAAACAGCGCCAAGGTCGCTAACTTCGCAAGAGCATAATTCCGTCAGTTTTCCATCAAATTTCGTTTTTTTGATGTCATTACAATCGGGAAAAGATTCTCTATCATTTCGTAAGAAATTTTTTTTTTTTTAAATTTTGCGACACCAGGAAACACCTCAGGATTGGGGGTTGAGACAGTCAAAGGGTTAAAGTAATATGAAATGCCATTTCTTTTTTTTACATGATGAAACATTATGTAAAAAATGTATCCGGACCTTTGCATACATTGGTACCTGTCCAAGTGGACCTTTGCTCATAGTAGTTGAGTAGTCCTGTAGTAGTATGTCATTGATGTCAGCTAGGCCTGTACACCTTGTACATGTACTTGTAGAAATAAAGATATTTTTATTAAGCACAAGTATTGTGCTTAATAAAAAAGAATCCCTTGCTCAGTAAAAAATATATTAATTCATTACCAAAACAGCCACCCTAGGTCTAAAAAGCTGCTTCATACTGTATGATCACATGGCATATGCACTCTGGTGTTAGACATGCATTTTATTACCAAATATTGAAAAAAATAGGTATATTTTAGCTGCTGTGAAGTACCCTCTTACCATTTCCTGCATGGAACAACTCTGATGGTACTCGCATCTCACAACTTCCTGCTGTTCAAGTAACCATTTTCTTTGTTTGCCCATTTATTGTCTGTTGTAAATGAAAGAACTTTAAAAGTATTTTAATTCTGTATATTCATGAAATGAAAACACTTTGATGTGAATTCTAATAGGTTAACAGAATTATAAGGATATTTTCTAAGAGGTATGTACTCTCTGAAGGATAGATAGAGATGCTACAGTTTGGAGGGTCATTTAAATTATGGTCTGTGCAATTCTGAAAAGACATCTAGAGAACGAGTGATGGTGAATGTGTTTCCTTTTTTTGGGTCACCCTGCATTTGTGGGAAATAGTCAATGATTAAAAAGACAACTTTCTTAAGGTAGGCTTGAAATTAGCCAAGAATAAATAATTTATGTGAAAATAATGTTTCTAGAAGATTCACAGGATTAGCCAAGCAGAATATTTCCACTCATTTTAAGAATTATAACATTTTCAGTATTCTGGCCATAATCTGAAGATCTCATCCCATAGCAGATTCTTGCTAGATACTGTACTATAGTTCCTACTGCAGCAGTTCCTGATGCAGAGGGACAGCAACATTGAAATTTTGGAAGCTCAATTTCTACCACTGAAAAGATTGCAGAGCCAAACTGAAAGAATTCTCGGAGAGATGTTATTCATATATCTTAGCTATCTGTACTCATTTCCAACAAAATCTGTATAACGTTCCTGAATTGTTTTGAAATCTACAAATTAAGTCTCGCCATCAGTACGGCCAGGAACAGCAGAAGATATTCATGCTCTTGACTAATGGAAGCAAATATGTATGCAAGCTACAATTTATGCATAGTGAATGTTGCCATCATGCTAGAAATAGTAAATTATCTGTGATCTACAAATTGTCTCACCTAATGATTATCATCATCAGTACTGCTGGGAACAACAGAAGAATTCTGTACTATAGACTTGTGAGATTTCATGTGAGTGAAGCAGTAGTGCAGTTTCATCCAATAATTGTCAAATGTTGTGGTAGCATGTTCCTCCTAAGAGTTGTGTCATATCAGTTAAATCTGTTAATGATTCCAGGGATCACTATCACTGCAGCCTGGTCTCAGACCAGGCCTCCTAAATTGGAAAGGAAATATTGCAGGAATAAGAACTACAGTATTTTGAAATACACAAGAAAATAATGTGCAGTATATTGACAGCAAGTAGAAGTTAGTAAGATTTCCATAATGAACTGTCTTTTGTTTTCATGAGACAGAAACCAAAGATCAGCAATCTTGGCAGGTTGCAAAATATATGAGAGACTTCTGTTTCACACTGGTATGTTAGGAGTTTTATACCTCACTGGGCAACCTTCTAATTCCTCTAAGTAGTAATAATCCCTAAAATTACAGAATATTTCAGTTTCCCTTGCAAAATTCTTTTTATTAATGCAATAAACCATGAAACTACTTTATAGTATACCCTATATACTAGTGTAAAGAGCTATGAAATGTGCAGCATTAATGAAGTAGCAACCAGGTCTTGCACCATACACAAGTACAACTTACTCTCTATCACATTAGCACATGTGTTTAAAGTTTTAGGTGACCTCATTTGCATAATTATGCAAAATTTTAGGTCTATTTCTCTAATGGGACAAGTAATTAACATTTATATAAATAGAAATACGCCTATAAATTAATTTTTTGTACAGATACCTGAAAATTATTGTTATATTGGATATTAACAAAATTGATGGTCAATGGATGCATGACTTAATTTGGCTTATTATATTAACCCAACGTTCCAAAAAAAAAAAAATAGTTACCTTAACAGCTCTCTTTGGTGTCTCAACCAACACAGGTGGCAAGACACCTTTATAGAGAGATAATAGACCTTCACTCTTAGCCATCTTGCGCATGCAGTCAAACACTGAGGTGTAGTAGTTTGGGTCACCTGGAACACCCGTAGTCTGAATTTGGAACCTGGTTTTAACCACATCCAGAGGATGCATGATGCATATTTCGGTAAAGCCTGCAAATTAAAAATCTTAAATAAGAAAGCTTTATATATGAATTGTGATACAAGTCATCATAGCCTAATACCAAACGATCATTTTGTTTCGTATAATCACAAAACACGCTCACGCACGCCTGCTGGAAGTCCAAGCCCCTCGCACACAAAACCTCCTTTACCCCCTCCCTCCAACCTTCCCTAGGCCGACCCCTACCCCGCCTTCCTTCCACTACAGACTGATACACTCTTGAAGTCATTCTGTTTCGCTCCATTCTCTCTACATGTCCGAACCACCTCAGGAAGGGTTGTTGAGGTGGTTCGGACATGTAGAGAGAATGGATCGAAACAGAATGACTTCAAGAGTGTATCAGTCTGTAGTGGAAGGAAGGCGGGGTAGGGGTCGGCCTAGGAAAGGTTGGAGGGAGGGGGTAAAGGAGGTTTTGTGTGCGAGGGGCTTGGACTTCCAGCAGGCATGCGTGAGCGTGTTTGAAAGGAGTGAATGGAGATGAATGGTTTTTAATACTTGACGTGCTGTTGGAGTGTGAGCAAAGTAACATTTATGAAGGGGTTCAGGGAAACCGGCAGGCCGGACTTGAGTCCTGGAGATGGGAAGTACAGTGCCTGCACTCTGAAGGAGGGGTGTTAATGTTGCAGTTTAAAAACTGTAGTGTAAAGCACCCTTCTGGCAAGACAGTGATGGAGTGAAGGATGGTGAAAGTTTTTCTTTTTCGGGCCACCCTGGCTTGGTGGGAATCGGCCAGTGTGATAATAAAATAATAATAAAAATAAAAAATAATCACAAAACTTAAATATCATAAAATAATTAATTTACAGAGCATATACACCATACCTAAAACTACCATATACAAATTTATTCTTGGGTAATTTGACAATGAAGAACAATTAAAGAGCAATGTATTAAGAGAGCCAAGGCAACAATAATTTCAGTTACAGTACTATAATTCCCAAGTCATCAATAAATAAAAATCAATTATGTGTACAACTTTTCTATGAATACAATATATCATATAAAAATCTTAATAGATCTACCTGCAGATCCTCCTGCAGCCAGATTAATGGCTACAGTCTTGAGGGAGAGATGACTTTTCTTTTCCTTTGACATCCTAAGTGTCCTAACAGAGTTATATGCTGAAAAAGAAGCCAACTTAATTATGAAAAAGTTTAAAAAATTTCAAGCCAAAAAATTATAAATAATAAAGGAAAAAAGAAAAGATAGTACAGTACTTCATACAACATTTTTCTGCCACTAACTGATGTCAGTTTTTAGGAAATTTTGCCAGGATATTGTCTATTATTGGGTTTATCTCCAAAGTGATAAAAATTAAAATCCTTTATACAGGAATAATGACTATCTTATTACTTGCTCTTCTTGGAAAAAAAAAAGCTGATTTAAAAGATCAATCAAAATAACTTATAGGAGGAATTACAATGAACTCAAATACACCAATTATAAACTAACCACAGTAGTAAACTGCACAGCTAGAGGCCTTCTTTGTAATTAATATTTTATATGTAAACCATACATTGTAAGCTTTGCAAAGAAATAAACATTTTCATTTTCACAAAGGTAAATTAAGCTGTAACAAAATGTTATTTGATCTTTAATGATGTACTTGATATTCAACAGATAATAGAGATAAGGAAAGAGATGGAACTGAACCCAGGATGACTACAGTAAGATATACAACTCAGTTAGATACAGAGATTAACTTCAACTGAAGGCTAAAATAAAAAGATCAGGCAAGGAATATCAACGTTACCATCTAAAAGGGAGTCATGTAGGCAATGGTTAGAAAAAATAATTTGAAACTGAAAAAGTGAGTCAACATTTTCCTTATCAAAAAGAAAGAGTAAAAATTTTACAGTACAAAGTGTATAACAAGAAACTAATGTCAACAGTAACCTGGGTGAACTACTGTGTCTTGACATATGCACTGATGCTACCTAGAGGGCAATCCAGGGATCAACACCCCCTCAGCCCAGTCCATGACCAGACCTCCGGATGGATTAGGGCCTGATCAACGAGGCTGTTACTGCTGACTGCATGTAGTCCAACGTGTGAACCACAGCCTGGCTGATCCAGCACTGACTTTAGGTATCTGTCCAGCTCTCTCTTGAAGACAATCAGGAGCTTATTGATAATTCCCCTTATGGCTGGTAGGAGCTGCTGAACAGTCTTTGGCCCCAGACACTTATTGTGTTTTCACTTAATATACCAATGGTGCCCCTACTTTTCACTGGGGGTATGTTGCATTGCCTGCCAAGTCTTCTGCTTTCGTAAGGAGTGATTTCTGTATGCAGATTAGGGACCAGTCCCTCAGGGATGTTCCAGGTGTAGATTATGATGTGTCTCTCTTGCCTGTGCTCCAGTGAGTACAAGTCAAGTGCTTCCAGGCATTCCCAGTAGTTAAGGTGTTTGATGGACTTATATGTGCAGCAAAGGTTCTCTATATGTTCTCTAGATCTGCAGTTTCACCTGCCTTGAATGAGGATGTTAATGTACAGCAGTATCCCAGCCCAGAGAGAACAAGTGATTTAAAAAGGATCAACATTGGCTTGGCATCTCGTCTTGAATGTTCTCATTATCCATCCTATCAGTTTCCTCGTAGATGTGATAGTGACTCTGTTGTGATCCTTGAAGGTGAGATCTTTGGACATTACCACTCCCAGGTCCTTCACATTACTTTTCCATTCTACTGTGTGATTAGAGTTTGTAGTATACTCAGTTCTAGCTAATATTTCCTCCAGATTTTTCAAATTATTAACCCTGGAAGGTTAATAATCCAGTGTCTAGACTTATGTAGCTATTATGTACTAGGATTAGCCTGCCCAAAATGCCTCAGCATGATAGTGGCTTTCTTTGTACAGTGGAACCTTGGTTTTCATCATTAATTTGTTCCAGAAAGTCTAACGAAAACCGAATTCAACGAAAATTGAAGCAATATTTCCCATAAGGAGTAATGAAAATTCAATTAATCCATTCCAGACATTCAAAAGTATTAACAAAAAATACATTTTATAGAGAATAACTACAGTTTTACAAACAGAAAACAATTGAGAAAAAATATAAAACACTAATGAAATGGATAAATGAACATTTAACATCACTTTTACCTTTATTGGCATATGGAAGACAGCAAGGAGGGGAGAGGGAGGAGAGATTATCTCTACCACCATCACTACCACTCTCTACCATTAACACTACCACCCTCTACCACCATCACTACCACCCTCTACCACCCTCTACCACCATCACTACCACCCTCTACCACCATCACTACCACCCTCTACCACCATCACTACCACCCTCTACCACCATCACTACCATCTCTACCACCATCACTACCACTCTCTACCACTAACACTACCACCCTCTACCACCATCACTACCACCCTCTACCACCATCACTACCACCCTCTACCACCATCACTACCACCCTCTACCACCATCACTACCACCCTCTACCACCATCACTACCACCATCACTACCACCCTCTACCACCATCACTACCACCCTCTACCACCATCACTACCACCCTCTACCACCATCACTGCCACCCTCTACCACCATCACTACCACCCTCTACCACCATCACTACCACCCTCTACCACCATCACTACCACCCTCTACCACCATCACTACCACTCTGCTGACGAGAAACAAAGCCAGACTGACTCAGAATGCATGGGATGATTGTGTGGGCGTGGGCGGACACATTCAGGATAGCAGACCACTGCCAACTCGATGAAAACCGAGGTGATGAATGAAAACTGGGACAAAATTTTGGCGAAAAAAGTCGTTGAAAACTGAATTCGACGAAAACCAAGGCAAACCAAAATTGTAATTACACATTGTAACCTTAACAAAGAAATAAAATCTTTTTTCTTCATTCAGGAAAAGACAAGAAAGCTAAAACAGTGTGCTTATTTCCACTGTGTTCTTAGGTTTAATTCTTTGAATCAAGAGCCCCTCATCATCATTAAGAAACTTCCTTTGAGGGCTAGCATGGCCCAAATATGAGGATCTGCTTCTTTTAGGGTCCTACTTAGTATTATTTTCATACTTTGGGGAAACACGAAACCTAGACAAGCCAAACACTTTACTTAACACCTACCAGTTACTCAAAAGCTATTAAAAAAAAATTCTAAATAATTTAACACCGCTCAACTATTTGATCATATTCAAAGATCACTTACTCACCCAAAACCAAATACTGAATAACTGAACTTTATAAATTGTATATCTTAAATGTTTCTCACAAATATATCACATAAATGTTAAACCTAAGACCCGATCTAACTTTATTTTTTAAATACACTACCTAACAGAATACTCCAGTCTACTGAATGTACAGCAATGCATGCAACCATATGACCTGTCTTTGTAATACTCATTTGTGCTTTATTGTTATCTGTTTACAATAATGTTTTATCACTGATTACATCATTGCTTAGTTAATCTTAAGTTAATTTTAAGCCTGCCCGTAATGCTATGCATACAAGTGGCTTTTGCATGCTGCTCTTACCTGTATTTTTTTGTACCTCTGTATGTATGTTCAAATTATTAAATAAATAAATAAATAAATAAATAAATAAATTTACTTCAAACTAAAATTGTTTCAATATCATTAATGCATACTGCTGATGGCTGCTCAACCATTTATAAGTGTTTCGATCTCATTGTTTTAAAATGTACTAAATTGTAATACTTCATACTGTAAATTGTTTTAAATTGTTCTAAACTGTAATTACTGTACTTTTTATAAACTATGTCAAAACTGTAATTATTCTATACTGAACTTCTCTACTAGACTTATTAAAGTCATATAGTATTACTTAATAGAATACTCATTTCTCTTGTACTCAATGTAACTCATCTAATGATCATATGAACTGTTATTGCCATATTAATCTTAAAATTAAGTTTGTCCAAAATGATCTGCATACAAAGGGGTGTGGAAAATACTGTATATATTTTCCAGAAATTCAGTACTTATATGTAAATAGATGGCCATACTGTATTTAATAATATTTATGTCACAGAAAACGGAAAGCCTGCGTCTGTGCAGACGGGACTTGCCATCTTGGTTTTGAATTTGTATTTGAACGTTGGTGTAATGGGTAGAAATTTTCGTGCTCTAGAGGTTAAAATTGTGTTGACACCTCTCAAATAGGAGGTGAAATTGGTGGATGTGCATTCCTGCATAACTTGAGATATCAGGCGACTGGACAAGACCTCTCCAGGAACCTCAGATAAGCTCTCTAGATTTGTGTATAATTCTGGCCAGTGTTTTCATAAATTTAGTTAGTGAGGTTTTTCTGAGTATGATACAACTTAATCTCCAGTCAAATTGGTGAGTGATATTAAGATATTCTCTTTCTGTTAGGTAATTGTGTATATCTATAATTATTCTTTAATTTTTAATATAGAGTCCACAAATTTATATATTTACCAGTATTCCTGGTGTATGTATATTTCATTTAATTAATAGGTCCAGAGCAACTTGTGGATATGACAGTGGTAGGTATCGAAGGGGGACATTTTTGCGACCTAGGTGTCCCAAATTCCTACTTGTCTATGTAACTCTGATAAATAATAATTATCTTTGTTATCATTTTCTGTTATGTATATAATGAGTTCCATTCAGATAAATGCAATTTTCCACAAGGGGCTTTTGGCATGTACACCCAACTATTATATTCTTTTGTACAATCATGTATCATGTCAAAATAAAAATTATTATATAACACCAAGGGGATCCAGTTCCCTGGATTAAGAGCCCCTCACCAGCATCAAGAACCTCTCCTGAAGAGATAAAGTGCCACATCCCTAGAACAAGAGCCCATCACTGACATCAAAGATTAGATTTTGCCACCGAAGTGGCTAGTTTATTGTGCACCCCATATCCATCCTGTGGACGGTAGCGCGAGAGCATGTGGATACACAAAAGGCCTAGGAACTAGGCCCCAAAGGGTTAACAGGAATACATATGGATTTATATCTACATATCTATAGTTCACTTATCTGTTACAAGCAAATTCCAGAGAAAAGTAAGATAAGAGATAAGTCAGGGTAAAATAAAAGTCAGTGCCTCATCAGGGACTGCTTCATCTCCATTGGGGTCCTTTAAGCCTGTCCACCAGGATGTGGCCCACAACAGTTGACTAACACCCCAGGTACCTATTTACTACTAGGTGAACAGGTGCAGCAGGTGTAAGGAAATATTCCCATCGTTTCCACCCATGCTGGGGATACCTGAAGTATACCTGGAGGGTGTTTCGGGGGTCAATGCCCCTGCGGCCCAGTCCATGACCAGGCCTAATGGTGGATCAGGGCCTGATCAACCAGGCTGTTACTGATAGCTGCATGCAAACTGACATATAAACCACAGCCTGGTTGGTCAGAATTGACTTTAGGTGCCTGTCCCGTTCCCTCAAGATAACAGTCAGGGGTCTATTGGTAATCCCCCTCATGTATGATGGGAGGCAGTTGAACAGTCAAACAAGGCACTCTATGCAATGTGAAATTTACACCTTGAGTGACTGATCTAAGGGCTATACAGAGAGATGTGATTACCTGGAGTTTACCTGGAGAGAGTTCCGGGGGTCAACGCCCCCGCGGCCCGGTCTGTGACCAGGCCTCCTGGTGGATCAGAGCCTGATCAACCAGGCTATTGCTGCTGGCTGCACGCAAACCAACGTACGAGCCACAGCCCGGCTGATCAGGAACTGACTTTAGGTGCTTGTCCAGTGTCAGCTTGAAGACTGCCAGGGGTCTGTTGGTAATCCCCCTTATGTGTGCTGGGAGACAGTTGAACAGTCTCGGGCCCCTGACACTTATTGTATGGTCTCTTAACGTGCTAGTGACACCCCTGCTTTTCATTGGGGGGATGGTGCATCGTCTGCCAAGTCTTTTGCTTTCGTAGTGAGTGATTTTCGTGTGCAAGTTTGGTACTAGTCCCTCTAGGATTTTCCAGGTGTATATAATCATGTATCTCTCCCTCCTGCGTTCCAGGGAATACAGATTTAGGAACCTCAAGCGCTCCCAGTAATTGAGGTGTTTTATCTCCGTTATGCGCGCCGTGAAAGTTCTCTGTGCATTTTCTAGGTCGGCAATTTCACGTGCCTTGAAAGGTGCTGTTAGTGTGCAGCAATATTCCAGCCTAGATAGAACAAGTTTTAGTAAAAGTATACAATTGCCATTTAGTGGATTTCAGACATTATTCATAGATTAAACTGTACAATGTTAAGTTGGTTTTGTAGTCAAGATATTCCGCTGTATAAATGTTAAAAACATATAACGTACTGTAACCTAACAAAGCCCAACTTAACAATAACAATTTTATTTTAGCATGATATATGTTTGTACAAAGGAGTGCAACAATTTGGTGAACATGCCAAAAGTCCTTTTATATGCAGAGCATTTTGGGCCAAATTTAAGACTAACTTAAGATTAATAAGGCAATAACAGTGCTATAATTGTACATATGGTCATTAGGTGAGTTACAGTGAATACAAAAAAATTAATATTCAACTAGTTCATACTATATGGCTTTAACAAGTTTGGTAGAGAAGAATTACAGTTTTGACATAGCATATAAAAAATACAGTATTACAATTTAGTGACTTAACCTTACTCCACCAGTGGTACATGTGTTTGCCTACTCTGGGACAGTCCCATGAGACAACTCAATATCAAGCAGTGATTGGTCCAGACATGCTCTCCAATCAAAATAAATGTACTGTCTTTGCTAGTATCTCCCAAAATAACTAACTGCACAAGAAATATTTACTTATTGTGCAGTGTACATAGGTTATATGTATTGTAAAATGAAAACTAATGCCCAAGTTCTGCCGAGTAGTAGTTGGCAACTATAGACTTATGTGTGATCCTATCCTAGAATGGATTATTACATTCACAAGGAAGCACTATACCTGTAGGGATCATACAGTGTCTGGGGAACTGAAGGCAAACAGATTTGATCCAAGGAAGAGATTAGCTCCATTTCATTAGTTCGAGTCCTTCACGGGTACCAAAGAACCTTCCCTGATTCCCTGACTGGAATGCCCCACCAGACAACATTTTAAATGAACCACATAGAATGGATCACATTATAAATTAACATATTTTTATCAAAGGGAAGAGCTAAACCCATAAAGGTCATATTGCACCTGGGAAATAGGAAGCAATTAGGTTTGATCCAAGGGAGATAAGTCCAGTAAAATGATAATAAGAGTAACTTTTACCAGAAGCAGCAGCCGGGGTGAAGGAAGTTTGATGTGTGGTGGATGTTCTGAGTGTCCACACACAAGTTGCTACACTAATATGTAGTTGCTGCTCTGGGTGCAACCAACACTGAATTGCACAAGATGATTGCTGGTCTCACTTTTTTTATGTATATAATGATCCAGCCCTAGCAACAGTGAACTTCAGCGTTGGTGGCTCTCAACACACCTCTAGACTGTCTATGTCAGTTGTACTGCACGAGAACATGATGAAGCTGTGAATAATTTTATATTTGCTGTACATTTTGAGGAAATAATGATCCTGGTCGAGTGTGTGAGTGACCTTCACAGCTGATGTTACATCAGTCATGCTCAGACTGGGTTGAAGAGTGAACCAACTCGTTAAAAACAAGAAATATTTGTATTTTTTACTGTCAGTTGTATAAATTCTTATGGTCATTACTACCTTTTTCCAGCAACAAAAATCAGTTAGTCTTGAATATTATAAATAATAACCACGTTATACATTCCACAGGGAAAAATAAAATAGTTATTTGGGCGATAGTTACTGACAACTGCTCGGTGGAGTTCTATCATCATCTTACATTTTTCAATACACACAATCTATGTACATCATGGAATAGGTAAGAATTTCTTGTACAAATTTTTATTCGGGTAGATATTAACAAAAATCAGTTAGGTTAAGTTCTCTTTACTATTTATCTACAATAGGTCAGGTTAGGCTAGGCCATGTTAGGTTAGGTTTGGTTTGGTTTGGTTTGGTTTGGTTAGGTTAGGTTAGGTTAGGTTAGGTTAGGTTAGGTTAGGTTTGGTTTGGTTTGGTTAGGTTAGGTTAGGTTAGGTTAGGTTAGGTTAGGTTTGGTTTGGTTTGGTTCAATTTCGTTTGATTAGGTTAAGCTAGATTCGGTTAGGTTTGGTTTGGTTAGGGTTGGTAAGGTTAGGATAGGTTAGGTTTGGCTTGGTTACGTTTGGTTTGGTTTGGTTAGTTTAGGTTTGGTTAGGCTAGGTTAGGTATGGTTAGGTTAGGTTTGGTTAGGTTAGGTTTGGTTAGGTTAAGTTTGGATAGGTTAGGTTCAATTAAGTTAGGTTAGGGTTGGTTGGTTAGGTTAGGTTAGGATAGGTTAGGTTTGGTTTGGTTAGGGTTGGTTAGGTTAGGATAGGTTAGGTTTGGCTATGTTTGGTTTGGTTTGGTTTGGTTAGTTTAGGTTTGGTTAGGCTAGGTTAGGTATGGTTAGGTTAGGTTTGGTCAGGTTAGGTTTGGTTAGGTTAGGTTTGGTTAGGTTAGGTTTGGTTAGGCTAGGTTTGGTTAGGCTAGGTTTGGTTAGGTTAGGTTAGGTTAGGTTAGGTTAGGTTTGGTTAGGTTAGGTATGGTTAGATTAGGTTAGGTTAGGTTTGGTTAGGCTAGGTTTGGTTAGGCTAGGTTTGGTTAGGCTAGGTTTGGTTAGGTTAGGTAGGTTAGGTTTGGTTAGGTTAGGTATGGTCAGGTTAGGTTAGGTTAAGTTTGGTTAGGCTAGGTTTGGTTAGGTTAGGTTAGGTATGGTTAGGTTAGGTTTGGTTAGGTTAGGTATGGTTAGGTTAGGTTTGGTTAGGTTAGGTTTGCTTAGGCTAGGTTTGGTTAGGTTAGGTTAGGTTTGGTTAAGTTAGGTTTGGTTAGGTTAGGTTTGGTTAGGTTAGGTTTGGTTAGGTTAGGTTTGGTTAGGTTAGGTTTGGTTAGGTTAGGTATGGTTAGGTTAGGTTTGGTTAGGTTAGGTTTGGTTAGGTTGGGTTTGGTTAGGTTAGGTTTGGTCAGGTTAGGTTTGGTTAGGTTGGGTTTGGTTAGGTTGGGTTTGGTTAGGTTAGGTTTGGTTAATTTCATTATTTTACTCTTACTTAAGGTTAGGTTAGGTAAGCTAATGTTTGGTTAGGTTATGTGCTGTAACTTCACCTGAAAATGTCAAGGGACTTAAACTGGGCCAGGCACAATACGCCTCAAGTGTGCTGCCCCACTTAAGTGAAGGTATTCACTTATATCTCTCAAGATAACAATTTGAACAAGAAATGATCATTTATTCCACTACATTTTTTGTATGTATTGAGAAGTACCAACCAATGACCGAGTTCAAACGATAAATTGTCACTAATTATTACCTCTATTTATTGAGCAAAATACTTATTTAAGTGACAGTTGCCAGAATAAGAATATCATGGGAAAACATATTATTTCTTATATAAATTCCTTTTCATTAATGGGTTGCCACTGAAGACTTTTTTTTTTAATGAAGACTGCTGACTTTCCTGGGTTATCCTAGGTAATCTACACATATGTTGCTATATATGATAATTTATGTAACAGTATTTACGTGTACCTGTACCTGAATAACGCTACTGTTATATTTTGGACAAATAAAACAGCTATATTTTGATATAAGAATTTAATAACGTAACCCAACTATGGTGCACAAGAACTTTATTGAAATAACCAAATTACACGATATCTTTGTTAAAACTATATCCGTAAGTAAATAATTAAGTAAAGTAACTCGGTTAATAAGTTTATTTAGGTACAGGTACATATAAGTAGAGTGAAGTCCGGTCACGGACCGGGCCGCGGGGGCGTTGACCCCCGAAACCCCCTCCAGGTATTATACAAATGTAGGTGATTACAATTATCATGCATAGTTACATGTGTAAATTACCAAGGATAACCCTATTGGGGTTCTTATAAAAAGAATGCCAACAGCAGACGATCACCCATCCAAGTGCTAACCAAACGAGAAGCGGTGCATTCAACATAGTATTTACCTGGAGTTTACCTGGAGAGAGTTCCAGGGGTCAACGCCCCCGCGGCCCGGTCTGTGACCAGGCCTCCTGGTGGATCAGAGCCTGATCAACCAGGCTGTTGCTGCTGGCTGCACGCAAACCAACGTACGAGCCACAGCCCGGCTGATCAGGAACTGACTTTAGGTGCTTGTCCAGTGCCAGCTTGAAGACTGCCAGGGGTCTGTTGGTAATCCCCCTTATGTGTGCTGGGAGGCAGTTGAACAGTCTCGGGCCCCTGACACTTATTGTATGGTCTCTTAACGTGCTAGTGACACCCCTGCTTTTCATTGGGGGGATGGTGCATCGTCTGCCAAGTCTTTTCCTTTCGTAGTGAGTGATTTTCGTGTGCAAGTTCGGTACTAGTCCCTCTAGGATTTTCCAGGTGTATATAATCATGTATCTCTCCCTCCTGCGTTCCAGGGAATACAGGTTTAGGAACCTCAAGCGCTCCCAATAATTGAGGTGTTTTATCTCCGTTATGCACGCCGTGAAAGTTCTCTGTACATTTTCTAGGTCGGCAATTTCACCTGCCTTGAAAGGTGCTGTTAGTGTGCAGCAAAATTCCAGCCTAGGTAGAACAAGTGACCTGAAGAGTGTCATCATGGGCTTGGCCTCCCTAGTTTTGAAGGTTCTCATTATCCATCCTGTCATTTTTCTAGCAGATGCGATTGATACAATGTTACGGTCCTTGAAGGTGAGATCCTCCGACATGATCACTCCCAGGTCTTTGACGTTGGTGTTTCGCTTTATTTTGTGGCCAGAATTTGTTTTGTACTCTGATGAAGATTTAATTTCCTCATGTTTACCATATCTGAGTATGGTCGACCCCTGGTGTTTGTCGGCTGGTGTGGGTCGCATCCTGGAACAAAGCTGACCTAATTTGCTCGAAATGCTTTGCATAACAAGCGGCTTTCTATATAGTAGTATGTCATTGATGTCAGCTAGGCCTATAAGATACCTTGTACATGTACTTGCAGAAATAAAGATTATAATAATAATAATAATAATAATAATAATAATAATAATAATAATAATAATAATAATAATAATAATAAAAATAATAATAATATTATTATTATTATTATTGGGACCTCATTTATGTGACTTGTAAGCACATATACTTTTCAATGTGGTAATGTGTAACAATAATAGTGAATTACACCTATGGAAAATTTTATAGGGTGATTACTTGTACATACCTCAACATTACATGCATACGAGTAATCTCCTTGGGAGACAACAACTATATTGTTTACCGCAGTCACCCCGTGTAGACATGTGAGAAAACTTAACCACCTCTGGTCACTGCAGGTGGCCCCTCGACCCTCACAATCTTATCCATATCTATCCGAGACCAGTATAAATTGGGTAGCACCCTCAAGTACAGCGCTACTAATTAATTGTGGACTGTATAGATTATATTAGTTTAACTGAATGAAGGGGGGGGGTAGGTTGCACATGGATATACCCATCAAGGAAAAAACACTTGTACATAATCCCACCACTTACCAGATATTCTCTGGTGGTCACTTGATGTGGCTGGATCACCCATAACCTATCCAATTAAACCATACCTAACTGGCCAGTGTCAGTCTGCTATAACTAGAAAGGTTACTTAACTGTGGGTGATTGATGCTCCTTATTTCCTCCATTCACCATCTCTTTTCGATGTCCTGCTACACCGACACGGTTCTTATTCCAGCAGGACGAGGTATCCGTTGGTTTGTCCCGGTTTAGAAGTCGTGATTCCATAAAACTTCGCTATCCTCGGGACGAGAACCACGTGTTCACTCGGAGCAGGGCGATTTATTTCACTTCCCGCATTCTCTTAACTTAATGTTATTATCACTGATTACATTACCATTCACAAGACGATTTAACGTCTCATAATTATTATACACATTAGAGGTCACTCCATTAAGATCTGAGACCGATGAGTGAGGATTAACTCACGGGTAATTTCCCCTGGACACATTCCATGGCGGCGCACCCGTCACCCCCGGTCCTACTATTATCCACTTATTTTACCACTTTATCACGGTGGTCACGTAAATCTCGTTCCCTCACTCTTCACCAGGAACAATTACGACACTTCCTATTAGGAAGTGAGGCCTATATTAACCCTTAGGCCGCCGTGAACGCCAATTTCCTGATCCCATGTTTCACAGCTTCCTCACTACATTCAAAACACTGCCGCCACCTCGTGCCCCAGTTCGACCTATACCCCCGCACATCTGCTCAGGCGCAGCGGGAACCCAGTTGGTTCCATTCAAAATACAAATACATTTTGACCCAAATCAACACATTAAACACTTATTAGGCACTACAGCTTCGGAAATTAAATAATTTCCACACTGAGGCCGGGCAGAAGTCGTTGTTAGACGACTTAAATTGCGTCTTCCTCCAGGAGATGATTCCAGCCCTCTCTAGATTGCGCTGCTGTTTTCCTAGTGGGTCTTACTACAATTTCTTCTTGCATTACTCGGTCAGTGTCTTCAATATCACTCATGTCACTTTCCCTTAGATTTCCATCTGTACTGGATTGAACACCATTTAATTCTAAGGGAATTAATTTATTAATGGTACGCAAACTTTCCTGACCATGACACAACACTTTGACGTTTCTGACAACACCTTGTGCATCTGGGTATAATGTAACTACCTTGCCCAGAGGCCACAATGTTCGATGTTGTTCAGTATCAATTAACACAATGTCACCTGGTTGAACGTTCTGTCGGTTTACTGCCTCTGGCGCACCATAAAAGTGTTCACGTAGAGTAAGAAGATATTCTTTACGCCACACATCGGACCAATGAGTAATTACCTTATTTAACATCTTGAACTTATCACTCAACACGGTCACGTTATTGTAATCCTCATCACTTCCCTCGGGATTATCTCTATAGATAGGTGCAGCTTCTAACCTTCGTCCGCATATTAGGTGAGAGGGAGTCAGGATCTCCACGTCAGGAGTGTCACTCATGTATGACAGAGGGCGATTGTTTACCCGATTCTCTGCCTCCACCAACACTGCACGGAATTCCTCCAAATTAATTCTCTTTCTGTGTAGCACCTTACGAAGACATCTTTTCATTGTACCTATCATTCTTTCGTACAGTCCTCCCTGCCAAGGGGCTCTAGGAGTAATAAATTTCCAGACAACCAATAAACTTACGCTTAACACTGACAAAACTTACTATATTATGTTTGGTAGCAGAGCAGGAGATGCACAAATTAACATTAAGATTGACAACACTCTAATTACCAGAAATAATGGGGGAAAATTCCTAGGCTTATACCTTGACAACAACCTGAATTTCAGCACCCATATCCAGCATATAGCCAAAAAAGTATCCAAAACGGTTGGGATCCTCTCCAAGATACGATACTACGTGCCGCAAAATGCCCTTCTCACACTATACCACTCACTTATTTATCCATACCTCACCTATGCTATTTGTGCTTGGGGATCAACTGCAGCAACACACCTAAAGCCAATAATAACCCAACAAAAAGCTGCAGTAAGAATAATCACTAAATCCCATCCCTGGCAGCACACCCCCCCACTCTTCAAAGATCTAAACTTACTCCCAGTTCAGTACATCCACACTTACTACTGTGCAATCTATATCTACAGGGCCTTAAACTCTAATATCAACCTTGACCTAAAACGCTTTCTTGATAGTTGTGACAGAACCCACAGGCATAACACCAGACAAACATCTCTACGACATTCCCGTGTCCGACTAAACCTTTACAAAAATTCAATGTATGTCAAAGGCCCTAAAATCTGGAATACCCTACCTGAGAACTCTAGAACTGCAGACACATTCATCACCTTCAAAACTACCATTAGAAAACATCTTATCTCCCTGATACACCCCGTCAACTAACTACACGAATACCACCTGGTGGTTCACACTTACACTCGCTCACTCATTTGACCATAAACAGAAATATTAATCTCAGTCTTAAAATAATGAATCCTGTGATACTCCAATACTGAAACTATATACTGTGCCAAAACAAAAGCATTCACATTGCTAAACTCATAAACTAGTATTTAGTCACTTAGCCATAAGACCAACTTACCTCATAATTTGTAATATTTTACAATTAAGAATAAAACTAAGTATGCCCGAAATGCCTAGCCATGCTAAGCGTTCTAGTGGTACACTCTGTAATCACAATTTTACTACATGTAAACCAAACAATAACCAAATTTCTGTAAACTCAGCATTGTAATCCTTATAGAGAATAAACTTTGAATTGAATTGAATTGAATTGACACACCCTCGCTGGATCAACAAAGACTGTACATCATCACTCTTATTTAATTCCATCAAGTGTTGAGCACCCGCTACAAAATTGGTGGCATTATCTGAGATCATCAATCTTGGACAGGATCTCCTAGCTGCAAATTTCTGGAACAGCTGTATGAACTGTTCTGTAGACAATTCCTGAGCCACTTCTAGATGAACAGCCCTAGTAGCTGTACAAGTAAATAGACATACATACACCTTCAAGGGAACACCATCTGAAGTACCTGTTAAAATGATTGGCCCACTATAGTCCACTCCGGTCACATCAAATGGTTTTACCAACTGCACGCGTTCCTTGGGCAATGGTGGAGGACCTGGGTACATGTAGGTTCTGGCATCCACCCGGCGACATATTACACACGACTTGATAACCCTTTTTACACTTTGCCGTCCTCGTGGAATCCAGAAGGTTTCCCGAATACAGTTTAAGGTATCCTGTACCCCACCGTGCATCACGTTATTATGGGCATTAAAGACAATCAAGGTTGTCAGGTGATGAGTCTTGGGCAGCAAGATAGGATGCTTAGCATATTCCCCCAATTCAGCATTTTGTAACCTGCCTCTGCACCTAATTACATCATCCTCTAAATACAGCCCCAGCTTTTCTATTATTGAGCCTTTCACAATTTTTCCGTCCATCATTAATTTAATCTCATCCCTGTAGCTTTCTTCTTGTACCTTCTGTAGCCAGTATTTCAGGGGATGGGGAAAATTATATGAGATATTCATCTTACTTATAAATTTAAACACTAACCTTGTCACGCTAATCAGCTTGGGTAAGGAAGAATACCTATTAATGTCAATGGCTAAGGAGGGACTAATGACTGGAGCGGTGCTCACCGTAATTTCGACAGGAGCAATATGTGCCTTTTGCACCGGCCAGTTAATTTTGTCCACCAGCCAACTTGGCCCTTTAAACCACGATAAAGCACTCACAAATTTTTCATAAGTCAAGCCTCGAGACAAGAAGTCAGCCGGATTCTCGTCACAAGGAATGTGATTAAAGGTTAACATATGCTGACCCAAACTGTTATATTTCTCCTGCATTTGATTGATTTCAGCTCCGGGTTTTCTCGTTTTATCACGGTCGCTCTTACGTGCTAGAACTTTAATTTGTGTCATCAATCCTATACGATACATCCCTCTAGCGCCTGGAACCAATCTTGGGCGGAAAACATTATATACTGAGTCAAAAAAGGAGAATTAGTGTGCACTACCTAGCAGAGTTTACTGCCAGAGGGGAATCAGGCCTGTATCCCGTGTGGAAAAAATAATAATAATACTTGAACTTTTCGTGTCAGAGGAAAGAAAGTCTCCCTGATAACATTGAGTATACATAGTGTATAGTGTATACTACAGTGGCTCCCTAGTATATTGATGATAAAGGCTAAAGTGTCATTTGAAAACAGGTGAATTTGTAAATGAAGTGATAAGCCTATAGAGGCAGGTGCCAGAAGTCGCCAGAAACTTACCACAGTGGTCAGCTGTTTTAATAATCTTCCTGGCCTGCTAGTGTACTCGCATATAATCTAGTGATACCAGTGAATAGCAGAATACAGTGTTGTAGTAGCAACTAACCAGTATTATAATGGTACTTAGTGGAGTGGAGTGACTTTCATTAGTTTCTTTTTTCTTGAAATACCAGACGTATACTGTGAATTTCATATAACCTGTAGTTACCAGCGCTCGCAATATACACAACGAGAAGCAATTATTACTACAGAAAAAGCGTCCTTCCTCCAAAATTTGCACCAGTCAACTATAGTGATAATATAGCATTTATTGTGGTGGAGACGGAAAAAAAAAGAAAAGCTAGATACAGCGATTGATAAACAAGGGTTGAGGTCGACCGTTCGTCATTGTAGGAGTTGCCAGCAGTCACCGGTTTCTTCAACATGCAAGTTATACTTTTGTATCAATCAAATCACATATTTCTCGGGTAGATAATTTCCAGTAGATCCTTCATGTGTTAGCTCAAATCACCGACCAGTATGTTTTAAATAAGTGACCCACTGATCAGATCAGATCGACTGGTCCGAACCCTTGACTGGTTTCAAACGGTTTCATTGGACAATAAAGCAGACTGTAAACGGATGGGGTTGTAGGCGCCCTTATAAACACAAACATTAAATATAAATCAGGAACGTGCATGGTAAGCTGTCCAATATACAAAAACAGCTAGAAACAGAAATACAAATAGCTAGAGCTTCATTTAAGGAGGTTATTAATAGAATATTCAAGAGGTTGCTAGTAGAATTGCAGTAAATCAACCATTCAAATCATTATGAAGCTGTGTGTAGTCTGTGGTCAGTCAAACAAACGGGCTTCCACATGGGTAAATTGTCATTTTTGTGGAAATTGGTGTCACGCCCCTTGTGCAGATATCCAAGAACTAGCTACAAGCAGTGTTAAAACAGGGAAGTGTTTTTGGGTATGCCCAAATGAGATAAATCTGTGGACTAAAATCACAAGGGTATTAAAAGAGGATAACATCAAAGCTGCTTTCATAGAAAACCTGGAAGCTTTCTACAACAGATGAGAACATAAAAAGTCTGGGCTGAATGGTACTGCCCTTGATACTGGCCATGTAGTCAGAAACTGTAAGGCTGGAGATGAAGTCCTGGTAGTCAGTAAATGTGTGGCTGATAGTGCTGTCCTGGGAGACAGTAATGGTGAAGCTGGAGGTGCTGTCCTGGGAGACAGAAATGGTGAAGCTGGAGGTGCTGTCCTGGGAGACAGTAATGGTGAAGCTGGAGATGCTGTCCTGGGAGACAGTAATGGTGAAGCTGGAGATTTTGTCCAGGTAGTCGGGAATTATACGCAGGAAGGAATACATATAAATGACCTCATAGGGGACAGGAGCCATAGTAGGGAAACAAGTGTAGTCAAAGATAAGATAAAACCAATATTGCAAACTAGAAATACCGCAGGAAATAGCAAACAAGAGGACTCCACTAGCAATAGTGAGGATATATTACCAAAAACAACTGGTGGGAGCTCCATTGTTGGTGCTAGGGAGGATAGAAGTAAGACAGGGAAACATGCACCAACAGGGAATACAGTCACAGAAACCCAAGGCAAACGGAAACCAAGCCTGTGCACATACTATTCACTTGGTATCTGCTGGCATGGGAAATCTTGAAAAAACAGATGGGACGTGCAACTATGACCACCCTAGAAAATGCCATGCCCATATGACAACAGGAAAATGCAAACTCCCTTCCTGTAAGCTTTTTCACCCTGAACTGTGTACCTCTTCAGTACAGGAAAGACTGTGCTATAACTTAAATGGCCAGGCATACCATCTAAAGGGGACAAAAAGATACAAAACATCCAGGCCATGGGAAAACCTGGGTAGCCAGAGCCACTCAAGAGGGAGAGGTTTTTTAGTGCCAGGAAGAAAAAAAAACTGGCAGGAAATGGCAGAAATCGTACACCAAATCCAGTCATTCCTGGAGTGGAACCACAGTCGATGGCCTCCACTCCAAACCAACAGATACAGATACTAATGCCGGACAAAAAATCATCCCCCAGTACCAATAATACCACCAGTCCGATAACATTCTTCTTTGCAAATATACAGGGTCTAAAGCCAGCAACAAACAACAAAATACCTTTCATCCATGGACTGCTTGCAGAGGGAAAGGCAATGTTCGCGGCTTTCACTGAGACCCACATAAAGGATCACATGGACAACGAAATATGGATCCCAGTTTACAACCTATACAGATGTGACAGAGTGAACAGGCAAAAGGGGGAGGGGGTTGGCCTGTACATTGCAGAGTCACTTGTTTGCACAGAACTGCTTAATGCCTCAAATGATGTAGTGGAAGTTTTAGCAGTAAAGGTCGAGAACCAAAACCTAGTCATTGTGGTAGTCTACAAGCCTCCGGATGCAACATCCCAGCAATTCCAGGAACAGCTGTTAAAAATTGACCACTGTCTGGAAAATCTTCCAGCTCCTGCACCCAACATCTTGCTCCTGGGGGATTTCAACTTAAGGCACCTAAAATGGAGGAATATAGCAAATAATATTGTTGCAGTAATAACACCAGGAGGCAGCTCTGATGAAAACTCACACTCACACGAGCTTTTAAATCTCTGCACAAAATTCAATTTAAACCAGCAAATAATAGAGCCTACTAGACTGGAGAATACACTAGACCTCATCTTCACTAACAATGATGATCTGATAAGAAATGTCACCATATCAAAAACAATATACTCAGATCACAACATAATTGAGGTTCAGACATGTATGCGTGGAGCCCCAGACCGACATAATGAGACTAGTCACGAGGGAGCATTCACCAAATTCAACTTCAATAACAAAAACATAAAGTGGGACCAAGTAAACCAATTCCTAACCGATATAAGCTGGGAAGATATACTAAGCAACACAGACCCCAACTTATGCCTAGAACAGATTAACTCGGTGGCACTCGATGTTTGCACAAGGCTTATTCCTCTAAGAAAAAGGAGGAGTAGATGTAAAATAGAAAGAGACAGGCGCTCCCTTTACAGGCGACGGAAAAGAATAACAGAGCGGCTAAAAGAGGTCAATATATCTGAAATGCGTAGGGAGACACTGGTCAGAGAAATAGCAAGCATCGAACTTAATCTAAAAGAATCCTTTAGGAGTCAGGAATCGCGGGAAGAACTAAAAGCCATAAATAAAATCGAAAGAAACCCAAAGTATTTCTTCTCCTATGCCAAATCAAAATCGAGAACAACGTCCAGTATTGGGCCCCTACTTAAACAAGATGGGTCCTACACAGATGACGCAAGGAAATGAGTGAAAGTTAAGACACATGTGCAACATCTGGATATCTTTATTGTTGACGTTTCGCCATCCAGTGGCTTTATCAATACAGATTCTAGGACATAATAGGAAGACAGTAGAACTATATACAAAAGATGAGGTAATCAGTCCCTCGGCCTTGGAGTTAGTGTTCACAGCATCGTGGATGAGGAGAATCTGGAGCAAAGACAAGAAGACTGACGGTTATATAGGCGTCAGTGGATAGGGACGGGCAGCAGACGAGGGCAAAGTCACTGGTAGGCGGGATTCCCCATTGGAAGTAGGTCCTTCCCAAAGAGATGGGTTAGTTGCAGCAGCCGTGAAGAAGGTCTTGTAGATGTCCTCTGAACCAAGATTCCATGATGTTGCAGTGTCTGACAAGTTGTGCAAGATTAGATTTTGCCACCGAAGTGGCTAGTTTATTGTGCACCCCATATCCATCCTGTGGACGGTAGCGCAAGAGCATATGGATACACAAAAGGCCTAGGAACTAGGCCCCAAAGGGTTAACAGGAATACATATGGATTTATATCTACATATCTATAGTTCACTTATCTGTTACAAGCAAATTTAGGAAATTTGCTTAGTATATCTGGTATCTTATTTTCATTAATAAGATATCTTGACATGTCACATAGGTTATTATACTGTCTGTCTCTGTATTCCTCAATAAGTGGACAATTAAGCACATAGTGTTCAAGAGAATGACCATATGCCTGATCACATAATTTACATTTAGTTTGATCATCATCTGTGTGTCTCCCAAACTGCCAGAAGTACTTGTAACCAAGCCTAAGCCTGGCCACTACAACATCAGTCAGTCTGTTCACATTGCAAGTTGCTCCATAAACATACTTATCTACGTTCATGTTATCATAGTGGGTTATAGATCTACTCAGGCTTCTAACTGCATTCCTATAACAATCATTTTCATTATTTACTTCTCTCCTAATATTATTCCTAATGCTAGACACAGTTATACCAAAGTTATATTCTACATTCTCCTTCTCGATACTCTTCTTGGCTAACATATCAACTTTATCATGAAGGAGTAATCCAATGTGTGATGGGAGCCATAGCAATTGTACATTAATTCCTTTGTCCCTAATTTTTGAGTATCTATACCTGGCTTCCCCAATGAGCATGTTGTTGGAGTCATTATATGAGCCAAGAGCCTTCAATGATGACATAGAATCAGTAATGATGATAGAGTCAAGCTCAGTGTCATAGGTTAGCTTTAGCGCCATTAAGATTGCAAACAATTCCGACAATATGAAAGTTAAGACACATGTGCAACATCTGGATATCTTTATTGTAGACGTTTCGCCATCCAGTGGCTTTATCAATACAGATTCTAGGACATAATAGGAAGACAGTAGAACTATATACAAAAAATGAGGTAATCAGTCCCTCGGCCTTGGAGTTAGTGTTCACAGCATCGTGGTGGAGGAGAATCACCACCACCACGATGCTGTGAACACTAACTCCAAGGCCGAGGGACTGATTACCTCATCAGTGTTTAGTGAGCCGTTAATCAGACTTAGGGTAGAGAGTCTAAATGATTTTTTTATGACCGACATTCAAAATTTGGTTAATTCAAGAACTTCTGATATAATTCTAACATCACAGGACTTTGGAAAAGCAATAAATAACATGCCCCTGCACTCTGCCTCAGGCCCAAACTCGTGGAACTCTGTGTTCATCATGAACTGCAAGAAACCCCTTTCACATGCCTTAATTATTCTGTGGAGAGGGAGCACAGACACGGGTCATTTCAGTCACTAAATCAACGGATATAGCCGCACTCCACAAAGGTGGCAGTAAAGTAACTGCAAAGAATTAGACTGATAGCACTAATGTCCAACAATATAAAAAAACTTTGAAAGGGTTCTAAGAAGCAGGATCACCAACCACTTGGAAATCCAACAATTGCACAAGCCAGGGCACCATGGGTTTAGAGCAGGTCGCTCCTACCTCTCACAACTACTGTACCATTATACACAAGTGCGATTACCATATGGTGTAATCGCACTTTTCCTGTTATTCCTTTATCACACATAATGCGTGATAAAGGAATAACAGGAAAAGTGGGTAGATGGAGCTATTACCTGGAGTTTACCTGGAGAGAGCTCCAGGGGTCAACGCCCCCGCGGCCCGGTCTGTGACCAGGCCTCCTGGTGGATCAGAGCCTGATCAACCAGGCTGTTACTGCTGGCTGCACGCAAACCAACGTACGAGCCACAGTCCGGCTGGTCAGGTACCGACTTTAGGTGCTTGTCCAGTGCCAGCTTGAAGACTGCCAGGGGTCTATTGGTAATCCCCCTTATGTATGCTGGAGTATACCTGGACGGTGTTCCGAGGATCAACGCCCCTGCAGCCCGGTCCATGACCAGGTCTCGCGGTGAATCAGGGCCTGATCAACTTGGCTGTTACACAAAAAGTAATTTACAGTAAACAGAGTAAAGTCACAGGAGGCTACAGTGAAAACATCCCACCACTTTCCACATCCTCAAGTCTGACGCAGACAGAGATGTAAGCCACAGTACCGTGCCCTACTTTGCTGACGATACCAGAATCTGCAAGACAGTGCCATCCACTGACGACACTGCAAATTTCCAAATGGACATTACCCAAGTCTAAATGGGCCTCAGAAAACAATATGAAATTCAATGAAGACCCCTTTCAATTACTCCGCTATGGAAAACTCGAGGAAATAAAAACTGGATCGGAATAAAAAAAAAGTATAAAACAAATTCCAATCACACAATAAAGCGAAAAACTAATGTGAAGGACGCAGAGTGATAATATCAGAGAATCTCACTTTGAAA
Organism: Cherax quadricarinatus; assembly: GCF_038502225.1. Classification (NCBI taxonomy): domain Eukaryota; kingdom Metazoa; phylum Arthropoda; class Malacostraca; order Decapoda; family Parastacidae; genus Cherax; species Cherax quadricarinatus. Next base: position 25,863,098 of record NC_091307.1, on the reverse strand, counting down.
GATCACAACAATGTTTCTACCACATCTACTAGGAAAATGATAGGTTGAATAATTAGAACCTTCAAAACTAGGGATGTCAACTCAATGATGATTCTCTTTTAAATCGCTTGTTCTCTCTAGGCTGGAGTATTGTACACTAACGACCCCTTTCAAGGCAGGCGAAATTGCAGACCTGGAGAATATACAGATAACTTTCACTTCACACATAAGTACAATAGAGCATCTAAATATTTTACTGGGAACGACTGAAGTCCCTGACCTGTACTCCTTGGAACGTAGGCGAGAAAGATACATGATAATATACACTTCGGAAATCCCAGAGGGACTAGTCCCAAATCTGCACCTCGAAATCACTCCCTACGAAAACAAGACTCGGCAGGTGGTGCAACATCTCCCCAATGAAAAGCAGTGGCGCCATGAGTACGCTAAGAGACAACACAGTAAGTATCAGGGGCCCAAGACTGTTCAACTGCCTCCCAGTCACATAAGGAGGATTACCAATGTACTCCTGACTGCCTTCAAGGAGCTGGACAGGCACCTAAATTTAGTCAGTTCCTGACTAAATTTAGGTGGCCAACAGTAACAGCCTGGGTGATCAGGCCCTGATCCACCGCAAGTCCTGATCATGAATCGGTCCGCAGGGGCGATGATCCCCGAAACATCCTCCAGGTATCTCCTTTTATTGTAAATGATTTTCACACATATGAGTTACTCAGCAGTTTTAACTTTTAAGGTTATAAATCATGATTGATTTCTACTGTAACTTTCTACTAGGCTTTAAATAATAAGATATTACAAGGACCCCAGTGGAAAGATCTACCTTTGTAACTTGTCATGACTGTGACCAGATCTAACTTTGGAGTCCAGTCCCTAGACCCATTATGTAACTGTAATGTTTTGACTACCGCCCACAGTAGTGCATACCTGGAGTTTACCTGGAGAGAGTTCCGGGGGTCAACGCCCCCGCGGCACGGTCTGTGACCAGGCCTCCTGGTGGATCAGAGCCTGATCAACCAGGCTGTTGCTGCTGGCTGCACGCAAACCAACGTACGAGCCACAGCCCGGCTGATCAGGAACTGACTTTAGGTGCTTGTCCAGTGCCAGCTTGAAGACTGCCAGGGGTCTGTTGGTAATCCCCCTTATGTGTGCTGGGAGGCAGTTGAACAGTCTCGGGCCCCTAACACCTATTGTATGGTCTCTTAACGTGATAGTGACACCCCTGCTTTTCATTGGGGGGATGGTGCATCGTCTGCCAAGTCTTTTGCTTTCGTAGTGAGTGATTTTCGTGTGCAAGTTCGGTACTAGTCCCTCTAGGATTTTCCAGGTGTATATAATCATGTATCTCTCCCTCCTGCGTTCCAGGGAATACAGGTTTAGGAACCTCAAGCGCTCCCAGTAATTGAGGTGTTTTATCTCCGTTATGCGCGCCGTGAAAGTTCTCTGTACATTTTCTAGGTCGGCAATTTCACCTGCCTTGAAAGGTGCTGTTAGTGTGCAGCAATATTCCAGCCTAGATAGAACAAGTGACCTGAAGAGTGTCATCATGGGCTTGGCCTCCCTAGTTTTGAAGGTTCTCATTATCCATCCTGTCATTTTTCTAGCAGATGTGATTGATACAATGTTATGGTCCTTGAAGGTGAGATCCTCCAACATGATCACTCCCAGGTCTTTGACGTTGGTGTTTCGCTCTATTTTGTGGTCAGAATTTGTTTTCTACTCTGATGAAGATTTAATTTCCTCATGTTTACCATATCTGAGTAATTGAAATTTCTCATCGTTGAACTTCATATTGTTTTCTGCAGCCCACTGAAAGATTTGGTTGATGTCCGCCTGGAGCCTTGCAGTGTCTGCAATGGAAGACACTGTCATGCAGATTCGGGTGTCATCTGCAAAGGAAGACACGGTGCTGTGGCTGACATCCTTGTCTATGTCGGATATGAGGATGAGGAACAAGATGGGAGCGAGTACTGTGCCTTGTGGAACAGAGCTTTTCACCGCAGCTGCCTCGGACTTTACTCTGTTGACGACTACTCTCTGTGTTCTGTTAGTGAGGAAATTATAGATCCATCGACCGACTTTTCCTGTTATTCCTTTAGCACGCATTTTGTGCCAACAATACCACCAGTCCGATAACATTCTTCTTTGCAAATATACAGGGTCTAAAGCCAGCAACAAACAACAAAATACCTTTCATCCGTGGACTGCTTGCAGAGGCAAAGGCAATGTTCGCGGCTTTCACTGAGACCCACATAAAGGATCACTTGGACAACGAAATATGGATCCCAGGTTACAACCTATACAGATGTGACAGAGTGAACAGGCAAAAGGGGGGGTTGGCCTGTACTTTGCAGAGTCACTTGTTTGCACAGAACTGCTTAATGCCTCAAATGATGTAGTGGAAGTTTTAGCAGTAAAGGTCGAGAACCAAAACCTAGTCATTGTGGTAGTCTACAAGCCTCCGGATGCAACATCCCAGCAATTCCAGGAACAGCTGTTAAAAATTGACCACTGTCTGGAAAATCTTCCAGCTCCTGCACCCAACATCTTGCTCCTGGGGGACTTCAACTTAAGGCACCTAAAATGGAGGAATATAGCAAATAATATTGTTGCAGTAATAACACCAGGAGGCAGCTCTGATGAAAACTCACACTCACACGAGCTTTTAAATCTCTGCACAAAATTCAATTTAAACCAGCAAATAATAGAGCCTACTAGACTGGAGAATACACTAGACCTCATCTTCACTAACAATGATGATCTGATAAGAAATGTCACCATATCAAAAACAATATACTCAGATCACAACATAATTGAGGTTCAGACATGTATGCGTGGAGCCCCAGACCGACAAAATGAGACTAGTCATGAGGGAGCATTCACCAAATTCAACTTCAATAACAAAAACATAAAGTGGGACCAAGTAAACCAAGTCCTAACCGATATAAGCTGGGAAGATATACTAAGCAACACAGACCCAAACTTATGCCTAGAACAGATTAACTCGGTGGCACTCGATGTATGCACAAGGCTTATTCCTCTAAGAAAAAGGAGGAGTAGATGTAAAATAGAAAGAGACAGGCGCTCCCTTTACAGGCGACGGAAAAGAATAACAGAGCGGCTAAAAGAGGTCAATATATCTGAAATGCGCAGGGAGACACTGGTCAGAGAAATAGCAAGCATCGAACTTAAGCTAAAAGAATCCTTTAGGAGTCAGGAATCGCGGGAAGAACTAAAAGCCATAAATGAAATCGAAAGAAACCCAAAGTATTTCTTCTCCTATGCCAAATCAAAATCGAGAACAACGTCCAGTATTGGGGCCCTACTTAAACAAGATGGGTCCTACACAGATGACAGCAAGGAAATGAGTGAGCTACTCAAGTCCCAATATGACTCAGTTTTTAGCAAGCCGCTAACCAGACTGAGAGTCGAAGATCAAAATGAATTTTTTATGAGAGAGCCACAAAATTTGATTAACACAAGCCTATCCGATGTTATCCTGACGCCAAATGACTTCGAACAGGCGATAAATGACATGCCCATGCACTCTGCCCCAGGGCCAGACTCATGGAACTCTGTGTTCATTAAGAACTGCAAGAAGCCCCTATCACGAGCCTTTTCCATCCTATGGAGAGGGAGCATGGACACGGGGGTCGTCCCTCAGTTACTAAAAACAACAGACATAGCCCCACTCCACAAAGGGGGCAGTAAAGCAACAGCAAAGAACTACAGACCAATAGCACTAACATCCCATATCATAAAAATCTTTGAAAGGGTCCTAAGAAGCAAGATCACCACCCATCTAGAAACCCATCAGTTACACAACCCAGGGCAACATGGGTTTAGAACAGGTCGCTCCTGTCTGTCTCAACTACTGGATCACTACGACAAGGTCCTAAATGCACTAGAAGACAAAAAAATGCAGATGTAATATATACAGACTTTGCAAAAGCCTTCGACAAGTGTGACCATGGCGTAATAGCGCACAAAATGCGTGCTAAAGGAATAACAGGAAAAGTCGGTCGATGGATCTATAATTTCCTCACTAACAGAACACAGAGAGTAGTCGTCAACAGAGTAAAGTCCGAGGCAGCTACGGTGAAAAGCTCTGTTCCACAAGGCACAGTACTAGCTCCCATCTTGTTCCTCATCCTCATATCCGACATAGACAAGGATGTCAGCCACAGCACCGTGTCTTCCTTTGCAGATGACACCCGAATCTGCATGACAGTGTCTTCCATTGCAGACACTGCAAGGCTCCAGGCGGACATCAACCAAATCTTTCAGTGGGCTGCAGAAAACAATATGAAGTTCAACGATGAGAAATTTCAATTACTCAGATATGGTAAACATGAGGAAATTAAATCTTCATCAGAGTACAAAACAAATTCTGGCCACAAAATAGAGCGAAACACCAACGTCAAAGACCTGGGAGTGATTATGTCGGAGGATCTCACCTTCAAGGACCATAACATTGTATCAATCGCATCTGCTAGAAAAATGACAGGATGGATAATGAGAACCTTCAAAACTAGGGAGGCCAAGCCCATGATGACACTCTTCAGGTCACTTGTTCTATCTAGGCTGGAATATTGCTGCACTCTAACAGCACCTTTCAAGGCAGGTGAAATTGCCGACCTAGAAAATGTACAGAGAACTTTCACGGCACGCATAACGGAGATAAAACACCTCAATTACTGGGAGCGCTTGAGGTTTCTAAACCTGTATTCCCTGGAACGCAGGAGGGAGAGATACATGATTATATACACCTGGAAAATCCTAGAGGGACTAGTACCGAACTTGCACACGAAAATCACTCACTACGAAAGCAAAAGACTTGGCAGACGATGCACCATCCCCCCAATGAAAAGCAGGGGTGTCACTAGCACGTTAAGAGACCATACAATAAGTGTCAGGGGCCCGAGACTGTTCAACTGCCTCCCAGCACACATAAGGGGGATTACCAACAGACCCCTGGCAGTCTTCAAGCTGGCACTGGACAAGCACCTAAAGTCAGTTCCTGATCAGCCGGGCTGTGGCTCGTACGTTGGTTTGCGTGCAGCCAGCAGCAACAGCCTGGTTGATCAGGCGCTGATCCACCAGGAGGCCTGGTCACAGACCGTGCCGCGGGGGCGTTGACCCCCGAAACTCTCTCCAGGTAAACTCCAGGTCACACTTGTCGAAGGCTTTTGCAAAGTCTGTATATATTACATCTGCATTCTTTTTGTCTTCTAGTGCATTTAGGACCTTGTCGTAGTGATCCAATAGTTGAGACAGACAGGAGCGACCTGTTCTAAACCCATGTTGCCCTGGGTTGTGTAACTGATGGGTTTCTAGATGGGTGGTGATTTTGCTTCTTAGGACCCTTTCAAAGATTTTTATGATATGGGATGTTAGTGCTGTTGGTCTGTAGTTCTTTGCTGTTGCTTTACTGCCCCCTTTGTGGAGTGGGGCTATGTCTGTTGTTTTTAGTAACTGTGGGACGACCCCCGTGTCCATGCTCCCTCTCCATAGGATGGAAAAGGCTCGTGATAGGGGCTTCTTGCAGTTCTTGATGAACACAGAGTTTCATGAGTCTGGCCCTGGGGCAGAGTGCATGGGCATGTCATTTATCTCCTGTTCGAGGTCATTTGGCGTCAGGATAACATCGGATAGGCTTGTGTTAATCAAGTTTTGTGGCTCTCTCATAAAAAATTCATTTTGATCTTCGACTCTCAGTCTGGTTAGCGGCTTGCTAAAAACTGAGTCATACTGGGACTTGAGTAGCTCACTCATTTCCTTGTTGTCATCTGTGTAGGACCCATCTTGTTTAAGTAGGGGCCCAATACTGGACGTTGTTCTCGATTTTGATTTGGCATATGAGAAGAAATACTTTGGGTTTCTTTCGACTTCATTTATGGCTTTTAGTTCTTCCCGCGATTCCTGACTCCTAAAGGATTCTTTTAGCTTAAGTTCGATGCTTGCTATTTCTCTGACCAGTGTCTCCCTACACATTTCAGATATATTGACCTCTTTTAGCCGCTCTGTTATTCATTTCCGTCGCCTGTAAAGGGAGCGCCTGTCTCTTTCTATTTTACATCTACTCCTCCTTTTTCTTAGAGGAATAAGCCTTGTGCAAACATCGAGTGCCACCGAGTTAATCTGTTCTAGGCATAAGTTGGGGTCTGTGTTGCTTAGTATATCTTCCCAGCTTATATCGGTTAGGAATTGGTTTACTTGGTCCCACTTTATGTTTTTGTTATTGAAGTTGAATTTGGTGAATGCTCCCTCGTGACTAGTCTCATTATGTCGGTTTGGGGCTCCACGCATACATGTCTGAACCTCAATTATGTTGTGATCTGAGTATATTGTTTTTGATATGGTGACATTTCTTATCAGATCATCATTGTTAGTGAAGATGAGGTCTAGTGTATTCTCCAGTCTAGTAGGTTTTATTATTTGCTGGTTTAAATTGAATTTTGTGCAGAGATTTAAAAGCTCGTGTGAGTGTGAGTTTTCATCAGAGCTGCCTCCTGGTGTTATTACTGCAACAATATTATTTGCTATATTCCTCCATTTTAGGTGCCTTAAGTTGAAATCCCCCAGGAGCAAGATGTTGGGTGCAGGAGCTGGAAGATTTTCCAGACAGTGGTCAATTTTTAACAGCTGTTCCTGGAATTGCTGGGATGTTGCCTCCGGAGGCTTGTAGACTACCACAATGACTAGGTTTTGGTTCTCGACCTTTACTGCTAAAACTTCCACTACATCATTTGAGGCATTAAGCAGTTCTGTGCAAACAAGTGACTCTGCAATGTACAGGCCAACCCCCCCCCCCCTTTTGCCTGTTCACTCTGTCACATCTGTATAGGTTGTAACCTGGGATCCATATTTCGTTGTCCAAGTGATCCTTTATGTGGGTCTCAGTGAAAGCCGCGAACATTGCCTTTGCCTCTGCAAGCAGTCCATGGATGAAAGGTATTTTGTTGTTTGTTGCTGGCTTTAGACCCTGTATATTTGCAAAGAAGAATGTTATCGGACTGGTGGTATTGTTGGTACTGGGGGGGGATTTTTTTCCGGCATTATTTTCTGTATGTGTTGGTTTGGAGTGGAGGCCATCGACTGTGGTTCCACTCCAGGAATGACTGGATTTGGTGTACGATTTCTGCCATTTCCTGCCAGTTTTTTTTCCTTCCTGGCTCTAAAAAACCTCTCCCTCTTGAGTGGCTGTGGCTACCCAGGTTTTCCCATGGCCTGGATGTTTTGTTTCTTTTTGTCCCCTTTAGATGGTATGCCTGGCAATTTAAGTTATAGCACAGTCTTTCCTGTACTGAAGAGGTACACAGTTCAGGGTGAAAAAGCTTACAGGAAGGGAGTTTGCATTTTCCTGTTGTCATATGGGCATGGCATTTTCTAGGGTGATCATAGTTGCACGTCCCATCTGTTTTTCCAGATTTCCCATGCCAGCAGATACCAAGTGCATAGTATGTGCACAGGCTTGGTTTCCATTTGCCTTGGGTTTCTGTGACTGTATTCCCTGTTGGTGCATGTTTCCCTGTCTTACTTCTATCCTCCCTAGCACCAACAATGGAGCTCCCACCAGTTGTTTTTGGTAATATATCCTCACTATTGCTAGTGGAGTCCTCTTGTTTGCTATTTCCTGCGGTATTTCTAGTTTGCAATATTGGTTTTATCTTATCTTTGACTACACTTGTTTCCCTACTATGGCTCCTGTCCCCTATGAGGTCATTTATATGTATTCCTTCCTGCGTATAGTTCCCGACTACCTGGACAAAATCTCCAGCTTCACCATTTCTGTCTCCCAGGACAGCATCTCCAGCTTCACCATTACTGTCTCCCAGGACAGCACCTCCAGCTTCACCATTACTGTCTCCCAGGACAGCACTATCAGCCCCACATTTACTGACTACCAGGACTTCATCTCCAGCCTTACAGTTTCTGACTACATGGCCAGTATCAAGGGCAGTACCATTCAGCACAGACTTTTTATGTTCCCATCTGTTGTAGAAAGCTTGCAGGTTGTCTATGAAAGCAGCTTTGATGTTGTCCTCTTTTAATACCCTTGTGATTTTAGTCCACAGATTTATCTCATTTGGGCATACCCAAAAACATTTCCCTGTTTTAACACTGCTTGTAGCTAGTTCTTGGATATCTGCACAAGGGGCGTGACACCAATTTCCACACAAATGACAATTTATCCATGTGGAAGCCCGTTTGTTTGACTGACCACAGACTACACACAGCTTCATAATGATTTGAATGGTTGATTTACTGCAATTTTACTAGCAACCTCTTGAATATTCTATTAATAACCTCCTTAAATGAAGCTCTAGCTATTTGTATTTCTGTTTCTAACTGTTTTTGTATATTGGACAGCTTACCGTGCACGTTCCTGATATATATTTAATGTTTGTGTTTATAAGGGCGCCTACAACCCTATCCGTTTACAGTCTGCTTTATTGTCCAACGAAACCGTTTGAAACCAGTCAAGGGTTCGGACCAGTCAAGGGTTCGGACCAGTCAAGGGTTCGGACCAGTCAAGGGTTCGGACCAGTCGATCTGATCTGATCAGTGGGTCGCTTATTTAAAACATACTGGCCGGTGATTTGGGCTAACACATGAAGGATCTACTGGAAATTATCTACCCGAGTAATATGTGATTTGATTGATACAAAAGTATAACTTGGGTGTTGAAGAAACCGGTGATTTCTGGCAACTCCTACAATGACGAACGGTCGACCTCAACCCTTGTTTATCAATCGCTGTATCTAGCTTTTCTATTTTTTTTTTCCGTCTCCACCACAATAAATGCTATATTATCACTATAGTTGACTGGTGGAAATTTTGGAGGAAGGACGCTTTTTCTTTAGTAATATTTGCTTCTGGTTGTGTATATTGCGACCGCTGGTAACTACAGGTTATATGAAATTCACAGTATACGTCTGGTATTTCAAGAAAAAAGAAACTAATGAAAGTCACTCCACTCCACTAAGTACCATTATAATACTGGTTAGTTGCTACTACAACACTGTATTCTGCTATTCACTGGTATCACTAGATTATATGCGAGTACACTAGCAAGCCAGGAAGATTATTAAAAAAGAGCTGACCTGTGGTAAGTTTCTGGCGACTTCTGGCACCAGCCTCTATAGGCTTATCACTTCATTTACAATTTCACCTGTTTTCAAATGACACTTTAGCCTTTATCAACAATATACTAGGGAGTCACTGTAGTATACACTATACACTATGTATACTTAATGTTATCAGGGAGACTTTCTTTCCTCTGACACGAAAAGTTCATTATTATTTTTTTCACACGGGACACAGGCCTATGATTCCCCTCTGGCAGTAAACTCTGCTAGGTAGTGCACACTAATTCTCCTTTTTTGACTCAGTATATAATGTTTTCCGCCCAAGATTGGTTCCAGGCGCTAGAGGGATGTATCGTATAGGATTGATGACACAAATTAAGTTCTAGCACGTAAGAGCGACCGTGAAAACACCAGAAAACCCGGAGCACAACGGTGGAAACAAGTCACTTCGTCTGACTTTTTTTTTGTGTGTGGGGGGGGGAGGTTCCTGGGTAATTTCTGTATAATCCTCTGGGTTTAGCGCTTCCCCCTTGATTATAATAATAATAATCCTGGGTAATTTACACATGTTACTTTGTATAATCGTACTTACGGGACCTGTACCTAACTAAACATACTTGCTTACTTACAGTACGGTCACTGTTCACTGCTGTTCTCAAGTACTCACTGCATATAATACACTGACCCAGTCTCTTATGGACGCTGCTGATGGCATAATTTTCATTATTACATTCATGGGAACCGCTAAATCCGTAGTGTCATACAGTACCAGGGGAATGGGAGGCGATGAAATTCGATCGAATGAAGGGTGGTTTCAGTTCTTTGGATCAAGAGCTCACTGGTATCAAGGCACCTCCTTGCAAGGGACTGACTGCATAATGTTTGTTAATATATTCATGGAAAGCATTAAATCCACATGAGTCATTCTGCCTTGATGGTATACTGAAATCACTGTAGAGAATTTTTTTAAATAAACGTAATAATTGCAGGATATTAAAAGAACTATTTTAAATTTTAAATTCCTAATTTTAATTAATGAAAACATTATTTACTAGATGTTCTTTTTTATATGATTTTTGTAAGAATTACCTGTAGCCGGGATGACTTGAATTGTGAGCAAACATCTTACAATGGTTGTATGATGGAGCCTCGAGTCTGGGAACTATTGATGCATGACAACCTTCCTGGGCGCCGCCTTCAGCTTAGGTGGTGGACGGTACTGTGGCTGGGCCAGGGTGATGGTCTGCCGAAGTTGATGGATATTTCCCAAGTAGTTGTAGCACTGCTTGGTAGCCTCTTGTATGTCCGTGTAGTGTTTCACGGGCTCTACAACATGCCGGTCCAGGAAGGCTTGATGGGCCAATAGGATAGGCAGCGCAGACGACGGGTCGTCATTTCTCAACTTGTCTAGTGCATCTCTGTAGCTGCTTAACTGTAGCTCTAATTCTTGTACGAACTTGGTATACTGCTGTTGGTTGCCACACATGTTACACTTGGAGCGGCTGCTGCTGGAGTAGCAGCAGGGGCCACCACAGGAGGGTGCTGGACACCTGAAGATGAGGGTCTCGGCCGGGTGATGTGGATACAACGGCCATGCCCATTTACACGCCTCACACATACATTTAAATTTATATTGGTTAAACAGAGCTTCTTGACGTTCGTTAACAGTGACCGAATAAAAATGGAAACCGTAATTATCGAAAACTTCACTACCCCGAGAAATGGACCTGGTAGCCCTCAGTACACACTTATCACCCACACTGTAACGAGTGGTGTTACTGACACAGGAGTGGTTGGTGAGGGAGATGGTGGTGTACAGAGCTCCACCCACCTCAATCATCTTTGTACTAGCAATACCCTCAGAACCAACATCAAACTCACTGATTTCATACGCATTGCAAGAACCTCCTTGTAAGTGCCTGAGTAAAAGACTTGCGGCAAATATTATATTGTCCTCGTTATCATCTGGGCCAAAATAACCTGTAAGTCTCAGGCAGTGAGCCAGATATACTGCAGTAATCGCTCGCTTGAACATGTCACCGAACGTCCTCTTAGTGGAGTTGGTTATTAAGCGGAGAACGGTTCTGTAGTCGCGAGGATTGTACTTCCCCTCCCATGTGAAGGGCTTCCCCGGGGAAGTTTCATGTTTAGCCTCTCCTAAAGACTGTTCCTCCATATAAAATTCCTCACCCTCCACCACATCGGCCTCCACCAAGTTCTCTATCTGTCGTCGCCACTTCTGCAGTCCTCTCCATTTTATCGTTGTCATCACTCTGATCAAAAAAATAATCCACATCATTATCCAGTTTTCCATTATGCTATTTGAAAAATTCGTTATACGACGCCCTAGAAGCTGGGTGGTCACCTTCAAATTGGAAGAGAGAATTCCATGGCCTGTAGCTGGTATACCAAGTAAAAAAAAAAAGATTTCAGAGACAGCTTACTCACAAATGTTGAAGGAAGGTCGAAGTATTTTATCCACGGTAGCATATTACCAGCCATTCTGGAATAATACCCTAACTTTACCTGTTGTAAATAACTCACAACTCCAGCTATACTTAAACGTCTCAAAATTCAACCATACCTTGCTAAAATATTGAGTGTTATAAATAATACATGACCACATATCAGCTACATTGTAATGTTTTCGTGAATGAATTTACGTCTGAGTAAGCAACTCATCACGAATGTCAGCAGATTATTAACTAGTAATCAGTTCATAAGGGAAGCACAGCTCTAGTGCATCAGTAACAGCAAAGAGGTACATAGCATGTTGCTACTATGTGAGTATTCCTGGGAAAACGCTGAACCCATAGGATTCATAGAGAGCCTGGGGAATGGGAATTAATTACGTTTGATTCCAGGAAGGGGAGGATAAATTAAACTCCCTGGATCAAGAACCCTTCACCAGTATTAAGGCATCCTTATTGATGGGAAGCGTGCTTTTAAGATACTTACCTGTAGGCCAGCAGAGCCATCTTGCCTATACCTGGATCCATGAGATGGTTGAGGACGGTGCACTCAGAGGCGTGCAGTCCTCCCCAGGATGCTACCTGGCACTCCTCGCTGCAGTACCACACCTATCGTCACAGAAACACTCGTTACATTAGCTACACAATGTCCTGTATGTTTCTTTAAATTACATTGACTTGACAACAGGACTTGCCTAGCGTGGGCCAGTAGACCTGCTGCTGTGCCTCTTCATTCTTATGCAACCCACAGACACAAGAATAAGAACCACCCCACGTGGAGACAAAATAATAGGAGCCAACCCACATGGACATAATATAATAGGAACCAACCCACATGGACATAATATAACAGGAACCAACCCACATGGACATAATATAATAGAAACCAACCCACATGGACATAATATAACAGGAACCAACCCTCATGGACATAATATAACAGGAACCAACCCACATGGACATAATATAACAGGAACCAACCCACATGGACATAATATAACAGGAACCAACTCACATGGACATAATATAACAGGAACCAACCCACATGGACATAATATAATAGGAACCAACCCACATGGTCATAATATAATAGGAACCAACCCACATGGACATAATATAATAGGAACCAACCCACATGGACATTATACAATAGGAACCAACCCACATGGACATTATATAATAGGAACCAACCCACATGCACATAATATAATAGGAACCAACCCACACGGACATAATATAATAGGAACCAACCCACATGGACATAATATAATAGGAACCAATCCACATAGACATAATATAATAGGAACCAACCCACCTGGAGACAATAACAGAAACCAACCCACACGGAGACAAAGACGTAAAAAGAAGTTGCTGAGGATATTTCAACTCCAGCATAAGGCCGAGGTCGAAATATACAAAACAACTTTTTTTTCTATCTTTGTGTCCATGTGAGTTGGTTTCTATTATTATAGGTGTCTGTGATACCTTAATGTTTCATCACAGTGAAGCTTTTACGAAGCTCATAATGAACCACCGAGCTATTCATGATATGATCACTACTCCTACCAGGCCAGGTGATTTTTCATGACAAATAAGCTACATTAACTCCATCAGCTTGATACGGTGCTATCTCTTACGTAAGTTACAGTAACTCCATCACCTTGATTTTATTCCTACCTTTTAGATAATATATAAAATAAAGTGTATGAGGATAACAGTGGTAGAAGTGAATGTTGACTCATCTTTTCCACAAAATGGAAATGGAACCAAAACTGCGTTTGTTTGTCATGGAGAACACCATGCCCCTATACTGTTACTTTTTTCCCTTCAAGTGGATACTGACTTTGGCACAAGACGTGCAGGGCACGAGTACTGACCTTGGCACAAGACGTGCAGGGTACGGGTGTGGGGCAGCGGGTATAACAGTGGTAACAGTGGGTACTCAAAGACTCTGGGTTGAGCATGGTGCAGTATGGAGTATCCACCATCAAGATGTCACCTGTTTCAACATAACAATAAATGACTCACTTCAAATTTTGACCCTTTTCCCGTTCATCCATCCAACAACAATTAAGTAAACTTATGTAAATTTTTTGATATACCAATTTTTTATTTTGTTTAAAAAATGGTATGTGTGACTTGATAAAGCCTACTCTCAGGATCGAAATGTCGATAATCATATTATACTGCATTTATCTTTATTCATTAACTTTAGCCTTGATAAAAAAATGCGTAATATAAAATTGCTTAATTTACCTAACATATGCAAGAATTTGCATATTTATTTTGACCTTTAATTAGAGGCGAATATTGAAAAGTCACAAATAAATTAAAAAATTGTATTCTAATGATTAAACTCCATTAATATTATTATTATTATTATTATTATTAGTAGTAGTAGTAGTAGTAGCAGTAGTATTGTTATTAATATTATTCACAAAAATGCTCAGCTTATGTCAGTTACTTGTATGTTCATGACTTTCTTTTGTGATTAACAGTATATTTCATTACATGTAAACTACATTTTGATACTGCACAAAGAAACAAAATTTGTTTGTTTAAGGTCCATATTACTTGCCTGGCTTGATGTCTTTCTTGGCTATGGTACAGCGACCTCTGTCTTCTGTAATGAGAAAGTCAAGTGCAGATGATGCACTGGGGAAGGCCTCATGAGGTCCATGAGACACTTGAGGTATACGCTTCTTCACTCTCTCTTCCTCTTCCTTCGAGACCTTTTTATTTTTCTTTGCCTTTACCGTCTTAAAGACAATCATTATCCTCCCAGCAACTGTTGCTTTGATTTCGTTAACCACGGTACTTTTACGCAGGTTTTCCAAGGCGTTTTGGAAGTAGTGTTCTGCTGCCTTGTTGTCTTGTATCCTAGCGCTACAATAACCTAAGATCTCAAATGAGTTCCATAGTAGGTCCTCGGGACAGTTCAACGATAAACTCCTCTTGGCATCAACTTTTGCATCATCAAAATGTTCTAAGAGGAGAGAAGCCCAGGCTCTCTTCATGTACCTGAGAGCGAGGTTAGTAGTGTCTGCCACGGGAGTCTTCTGAACACATTTCTTCATCACCTCCAGAGCCTTGCTGGCAGACGCCTCGTTAGGCACCAGCATCTCGTAGACCTTCTCGTAGTTACTGGCATCTTCCTCACTCTTTTTGGCGTAATTTTCTTCCAAAGTCATTGCTTTAATCTCAGCCATCTCAGCGATATATTTCACCCGTTCTAAATCTGTTTTTAAAGCCTGAAAAATATACATTTTAAAATGTTTTTATTTGGTGCAGGCAATACCCCAGTTTCATTATTTACTGGATCAAGAGTGTTGAGTGTGCTACCCACACTTGTGTACTCTGAGGCACTCATATATACCACTCTTGTTTCTTTTTGAAAGCTGAAAATAAACAATACAAATCAAATTCAGAATTCTCGGAATCAAATTATATTTATGTTGGCTTTTAAATTAATCAAGTTTTAGAAACAAAGTTAAAAATCTACTGGAGTGTTTACTTGTGAGATTTTGTATGAATGTAAGTCATTAAAGAGTAGCACTTCCAGGGCTGCTGAAGGGATCTTAATCTAAGGAATTAGAGCTATTCTCCCCCTTCCTGGGGACACGCAGTTTTTCTCCATTTCCTAGGTGCTGAGCGACTTTCTGTGATTACAGTAATAATAATAATGAAAGTTGGCTCACAGGCTTTCTGGTTTATTTTATTAATAAAGTTCATGTGGGTTCAGAAAGCAGAGACAGACGTGAAAGGAAGTTACACTATTAACAGTCAAAGAAATATCTGCGGTTAAAAAAAATGTTTGGGTACATAAAAATAATTACCTGGAAATCTTTCATGATGTCGTCTAGAGTACCGGAGGAGCGGATACCCTGACATATACCATCATACACAGCCTGGAAAGAAGGTGAGCCAAGAACTTCTGACTTTTGTGATGCTTGGTGCTGCTGCTGCTCTCGCTGTGGCTGCTGTTGCTGCTGTGACTGCTTCTGCCGGGGAAGATTCTCTCTTGAAGTTGTCTGCTGTACTTCATCTGGTTCAGATTCCTTCTGAAGTAGCCCTTCTTGTATTTTCTTCAGGAATTGTTCGTACTCGTCCATGTTTCTGTAGGAGGAACCCCAACTTAGTAAGGAAAAAATAATGCATGTTTTTGGCCTATCATGAAACTAGTTTTACGTATATTTTACCAGCTGACCGCTGTGTAGTGTTCTTGGGATAAACGTAAGAACCATCTCAGCAGTTTCCCGTTATGCTTCTTGAGTATTTATGGTAACATATAACACTTATTATACATAAATTCCGTCATATGATGGTTTTCCTATTATATTTCATCACACAGGATTGTTTTCCTGCTATACTTCAACACACAGGGTACTTTTCCTGCTATACTTCATCACACAGGTGGTTTTCCTGCTATACTTCATCACACAGGGTGGTTTTCCTGCTATACTTCATCACACAGGGTGGTTTTCCTGCTGTACTCCATTACACCTGATGATTTTCCATTAAGTTTATTGCTTGAAATATTTTAATTATTACTGTATTAGTATTGCTATACTTTATTATATTTATTTTTGTCATTTTGCGTTACAAATTGCATTGCCTGATATATTACTGGTATATTCATAACTTGCTACCTTACCTAACACTTTACTAACTCCTCCAATTCATACTTACACCCACCCAAGAGACTGCAAATAAAACCCATCATTTTGTTATTGACATTAATCTTAAGTTAGTCTTAAGTTTGCCCGAAATGCTCTGCATATTAAAGGGCTTTCTGCATGCACACCTAAACGTCATTCACCTCATTACAGACATTGTATCATACTGAAATAAAGTGTCTTAGCTTATCTTACAAATAATCTTCCTTTGTTCGTAATATTCTTAATTTGTTAGTTGTGATTTTTTACGTGATGACGTCCAGACATTTTCTACTGTGTGCGATATGTCACCCAGTATGGCAGTCTCCATGCACAAGTAACTTCAGCTCTGCTGGAAAGAAAGCCGTAAAGCCGCTGTACCTGCCGAGGCTTGGGTATGATGGTTGTGGAATCCTCATCGCATTACTGAAGTTTCCCAGTTTAGGCTAAGAGATTTCATTACGTTATATGAAGAATCAACCTGTGTAATGGAGTATGTCAAGATAAACCATCCTGTCATGGAGTATGTCAGGATAAACCATCCTGTGTCATGGAGTATGTCAAAATAAACCATCCGGTGTCATGGAGTATGTCAGGATAAACCATCCTGTGTCATGGAGTATGTTAGGATAAACTTTCCTGTGTCATGGAGTATGTCAGGATAAACCTTCCTGTGTCATGGAGTATGTCAGGAAAGCCATCCTGTGTCATGGAGTATGTCAAAAAAGCCATCCTGTTATGGAGTATGTCAGGAAAACCATCCTGTGCCATGGAGTATGTCAGGAAAGTCATCCTGTGTCATGGAGTATGTTAGGAAAACCATCCTGTATCATGGAGTATGTCAGGAAAACCTTACTGTGTCATGGAGTATGTCAGGAAAACCTTCCTGTGTCGGAGTATGTCAAGAAAACCTTCCTGTGTTAAGGATGTATTAGTTGAAAATAAGCTTTACTCTAACACTGAAAAATGCCAGAGAGAGTTGAGGGTATCCACACGATGTGACGTATGCAATTTTGATATTACTAAAAAGAGGTAGTCTGTGGCCAGCACAGGCTAGCAACTAGTGTTTATTTCCATCCCTTGTCTTACTGTTTAGTGTTCGCATTTTTTTTTTTTTTGGTGCTATTCGTTCTTTTGGCTTCGTTGTAAAATTGATAGTGTTAGACATATGACTAGAACAATTCACATAAAATCCAAGCTTATATAAAGACGACGTTTTGGTCCGTCCTGGACCATTATACAGTAAAGTCACGACTAATCTGTGTATCTGACTTGATAAAGCCCAATGCATGACAAAATAAAGGTTTTGTGTACATTTGTGACTGTCATCACATCGGTATCTCATGTCATTACATACCCGCCAAATTACAGTTGATAATGGTCCAAGGCGGGGACGAAACGCTTCCTTTCGAAAGTGTTGGTTATCTGTACATATGATCGGTATAAACACCACATTCACCATATTGCCAAGTAGGTGTCCTGTGTGTGGATAACAAAGTAGAGGCACACACGCTGGTCAACACACCAGCCTAGCAGCACTAAGAGAGCAACATTAACAGTGTACCTTGTGATATATGGTAGAGTAGAGGTGACAGCAGTAGCAGGGATGGAGTCTACACACCACTTCGCCTCCAACACAAGCGTGCCATCACAGGCACTGTTCGGCTGGGTTGCCCACCTCGCTGCTTCCAGTGCCTCCTCTACTCGTATAACTTTACTCTTAAAGCATATACGTAAATGTATATATATACCTCGCTACAGCGGCGTGATGCGCGAATTAGACTGTAAGCTTCAGTGCGAGGTATACAGTTGTTAAATCGACATAAGAGATTATTGAAGATGATGTGTGAGGGTGGCAGTTGGATGGAGATTTTGGCACAGGACTAAGCACACACACACACTGCCTGACGGGGTAGTGACTGACCTACACCTGCCTCTCCCACTCCTGCTGCTATAATTACACTCACTACTACACACCAAAATGTATTATTCTTGGTCTAGTATTGTAGAAAACTGTCATATTCTACACCAGGGGTAACTGAAAATGAGTGTGTTTAACTTTGTAAGTGTGTAGGTCATGGTAGGTGTGTAGGTCATGGTCATGGTAGGTGGAGGGTTATGGTAGGTGTGTGGATCATGGCAGGCGTCTGGCCTAAGACCAGATTTCTTCGTTGACTGCTTGGTCAACCAGGCTGTTGCTGCTAGCGACCAGCAGGCCTACATGACATGAAAGATATTGCCACCCGTCGGAAATAATTTTATTTCAGATAAACAAAGACTTTTTTTAAGCAATTTTGAATGCCGCTTATCACTTGAGCATAAAAATAAACTCCATTGACATGTGACCTGACACGTGACCTGACATATGACCTGACATGTGACCTGATATGTACTTGGAGTATACCTGGAGAGAGTTTCTGGGGTGAATGCCCCCAGCGGCCCGGTCTATGACCAGGCCTAATGGTGGATCAGGGCCTGATCAACCAGGCTGTTACTGTTGGCCGCACGCATACCGATGTACAAACCACAGCTATTAGCTTTAGGAGCCTGTCCAAAGTCTTCTTGAAGACAGCCAGGGGTCTATTGGTAATTCTCCTTATGTATGCTCAGCTTCTGAGGAAGAAGCACCCTAAGATTTTCCTAGACAGGAGAGGTGACCTCAGCTTTGTAACATATCCAGAGTCAGACAAGTGACCTCAGGAAACCACAATAAAACACTGGAGAGTAGCGCTGAAATATGCCTACTAACCTGCAGCTTGTAAAAATCTAAAGTTAAGTAGCAATATATATAACTGTTGTCACTATAAGTAATAAATGACTTATGTTGTGGAAAATACTGTATATATTTTCCAGAAATACGGTAATTTATAGGTAAATAGATGCCCTATATTGTATTTTTAAAAGAAGTATGTTATCGAAAATGGGAAACCTGCGGTTGAGGGGGGTCACTCGCCATCTTGGTTTTTGAATTTGCATTAGAAACGTTGGTGAATGGGGAAGAATTTTTCGTGCTCTAGAGGTTAAAATTGTGCTGATACCTCTCAAATAGGAGGCGAAATTGGTGGATGTACATTCCTGCATAACTTGAGATATCAGACGACTGGACAAGACAGCTCCAGGAACCTCAGATAAGCTCTCTAGATTTGTGTGTAATTCTGGCCAGCATTATTTTCACAGATTTAGTTAGAGTGAGGTTTTCTGAGTATGATACACTCTGCAGGTCACTTGTTCTATCTAGGCTGGAATATTGCTGCACACTAACAGCACCTTTCAAGGCAGGTGAAATTGCTGACCTAGAAAATGTACAGAGAACCTTCACGGCGCGCATAACGGAGATAAAACACCTCAATTACTGGGAGCGCTTGAGGTTCCTAAAACTGTATTCCCTGGAACGCAGGCGGGAGAGATACATGATTATATACACCTGGAAAATCCTAGAGGGACTAGTACCGAACTTGCACACGAAAATCACTCACTACGAAAGCAAAAGACTTGTCAGACGATGCAACATCCCCCCAATGAAAAGCAGGGGTGTCACTAGCACGTTAAGAGACCATACAATAAGTGTCAGGGGCCCGAGACTGTTCAACTGCCTCCCAGCATACATAAGGGGGATTACCAACAGACCCCTGGCAGTCTTCAAGCTGGCACTGGACAAGCACCTAAAGTCGGTTCCTGACCAGCCGGGCTGTGACTCGTATGTTGGTTTGCGTGCAGCCAGCAGCAACAGCCTGGTTGATCAGGCTCTGATCCACCAGGAGGCCTGGTCACAGACCGGGCCGCGGGGGCGTTGACCCCCGGAACTCTCTCCAGGTAAACTCCAGGTAATCTCCAGTCAAACTGGTGAGTGATATTAAGATATATTTTCCTTCTGTTATGTAATTGTGTGTATATATAACCATTTATTATTTTTAATATACAGTCCACAAATTTATATATTTACCAATATTCCTGGTGTATGTATATTTCATTTAATTAATAGGTCCAGAGCAACTTGTGGTTATGACAGTGGTAGGTATCGAAGGGGGACATTTTTTGCGACCACAGACTGTTGCTAAACAATATATCAATTGTAATACCTCAGGAGTCACAGCAGCTCATACTGACTGCAGTGTGAGGTCTGCCCGCATCGAAGCCAACCGCACTTCACCCTGTACCCCTCATTATGGCCCCCCAGGACTACCAGGTACCTCGGGTCTGAATACCGGCTCATGCCTGCCCTCAGACAATGGGGTTGAGCACCTCACCTGGGGAGCACGTCAACAGACCTCCATCACGTCGGCTGTCAATACCAGCCTAGCTGAGTCAGCTGACAGTCAGCCAACGAGCTCAGCTGACCGGGACTTCACGTCTCCAGATGTTCCAAGTCTTGATCCTGTGGTATACAACCTGATGTCGCGCATAAGGGTACTGGAAACACAACAATTTCTCCTGAAACAACAACTTGAACAACACAAGGAAAGATGTGCAGAGTGTACCAATAACAAGATTGTCACAATTTGTGAAAGCAAGTGTAAGGCTGCTGAACAAGGTGGTGGTGGTGTTCTTAATTACAGTAATGACGAATATAATACTTGTGTTGATAACTGTAGTGAGCATCATAATGAAGGCTATGGTGTCTATAATGTTAATAATAGTGATGAGCGTAATATAAGTGGTGGTGAAGAGTGTGATGAGGGCAGTGGTGTCTACAATGTTAATAGTGATGAGCGTAATGTAAATGGTGATGAAGAGTATGATGAGGGCAGTGGTGTCTATAATGTTAATAATAGTGATGAGCGTAATATAAGTGGTGGTGAAGAGTGTGATGAGGGCAGTGGTGTCTATAATGTTAATAATAGTGATGAGCGTAATATAAGTGGTGGTGCAGAGTGTGATGAGGTTAACCACTTTGACATTAATGTTGAATACAATACTGATGATAAATGTAATGATCACAATGTTGGTAGTGGTGTTGGTGATGACAGTTGCGTGTTGCGTGTAATGTGAGTGGTGGTGTCACCTATCATACATTCACACATGAACAGCGTGGTGCTCTGAGTAGACGAAGACTCCCACGAGGCCTTACAACTGGAAGTGCACATAACAAACTCATGGACAAGGGGAACACTGTTGACATTGATGAGGTCTGCCATTTATATGAACAATTTTTTCATTATGCTGAGAAACTCAACAAGATCCCAGGACTACTATAATGGATCAAAACTCGTATAAACTTTCTATATTAAGCTGGAATGTTGCATCACTTAGAAAAAGACTTCCTGACCTTCATCACAAAGTAACCACTGAACCCATTGATGTTGTGTCTACAAGAGTGCAGAGTCCCTGAAAAATCCCAACCCCCTAAATTACCATCATTTGTTGCATATAACCTCAAATCTATTAACTCTTGTGTTCTATATATTAAAAACTCACTTCCCCATCAACTTCTTGCACATAAGAAAACAGAGGGGCTACAATATCACGGTGTTAGGATTTATATAGGGAACTCTGCTCTCAACATATTTAACTTGTACGCTCCTGCTGATAAGTTTAATTACTTGGAGCTCCCAACTTGTGCTCAGTCTGAACCTTCTCTAATTATTGGCGATTACAATGCGAGACACAAAGGCATTGGAAACTCACAGTTTGGTAATCGTAATGGCAATCAACTGTTGTCACTCTTAAACAGTCATGATAATGTGCAAATTGTAGGTGACCTTGAACCCACACATATCTATGGAGGCGTCCTTGATCTGTGCCTGGGCTTCAACATTACTTCTGCCAGCTGTGAGTCTTCCATTGTAACAGATATAGCGTCTGATCATTTCCCTAGGCTAACCTCACTAGATATTGGTAATACTACCCTTCCTGGTGGGATATTCAAACGGAAACGTTTTAATGTTCCCACAGATCAGCATGATGACTTTGTTGCACATGTGACTGACTGGTATAATTCCTATGAGTGTTCCTCTGTAGAGACCTTTAACAATGATCTTGTGAGCAGTATTCAGAACTACTTAGAGCCGCCACTGCAACCTCTTGGTACTCTAAACCCAACAAACTTCCATAATAATCATACCTCCTTCAAAAACCATACTTATTACAATGATTCTAAACTTCGTACACTGAAACGTACTGGTATATTACAGACCATTCTGGAGAAATACCCTGACTTTGCTAGCTGTAAATAAAGCATTACCACATGTGTGCATGTGTGTGTGTGTGTGTGTGTGTGTGTGTGTGTGTGTGTGTGTGTGTGTGTGTGTGTGTGTGAGTATGAGTGTGTGTGTGTATGAGTGTGAGTGTGTGTATGAGTGTGTGTGAGTATGAGTGTGTGTGCGTGTGTGTATGAGTTTGTGTGTGTGTGTGTGTGTGTGTGTTTATGTGTGTGTGTGTATGAATTTGTATGTGTGTGTGTGTGTGTGTGTGTGTGTGTGTGAGAGAGAGAGAGAGACTCAGCAATCAACATTTGCACCAATAACTCACTACAGTTGTGACCGGGTGTGGAAGTGTGAATTGCTCATTACTCTAAAATTTGTTCATGATTGCAGCCATGTATAAACGTAAGTAACCATTCTTACAGTATTCATTACCTTTGTAACTTGTGAGTTCATTACCTTTGTAACTTGTGAGTTCATTACCTTGTACCTAGTTCAGCCATCAAAACTTTGGAGCCCGGTCCCTGGACCCATTGTGTACCTCTGTAATCTGTAAATACCTTTGTAACTTGTAATGATTGTGACTAGACCTACCTGGAGTTCATTACCTTTGTAAATTGTGAGTTCATTACCTTTGTAAATTGTGAGTTCATTGCCTCTGTAGCTTGCTCAGCTATCAAAACTTTGAGGCCCAGTCCCTGGACCCATTATGTACCTCTGTAATCTTTTGACTACCGCCCACAGGATGGGTATGGGGTGCATAATAAACATATTAAACTAACTGAAACGTACTGCTCGCAGACTAGGCCTAGCCTATAGAAAACATCGTACCCCTGGAATGCTGAGGCTCTTCCAAACTGCCCTTGATGCTGCCAGAGAGCGTATGACAGAGCTGCGGCAAACAGGCTGGGAAAAATTTGTCAACGGTCTTAATGCTCACACCCCACTTAGCCGGACATGGAGGGACATAAATAGAATTAAGGGTAACAGAACTGGGCAGATCGCGCACCCTCATCCCTTGCATAGGGCGAATGAGTTAGTCAGTGCTTGGGCTGCTACATTTAGCTATGACAATCTTCCCAGTGCCACACAGGCAAAATTAAATGACAAATATGATGCAAGGAAGAGACTTGTTTGCTTTATGCTCAACAAGGCAGATGACTGCAACATTCCTTTCACTAATTATGAACTTGATGCAGCACTAACTAAGGGCAACTCCACGTCGCCTGGTGAGGATGGTATTACTTACAACATACTCAGATTGCTGTGTCGAGTACCAGGTAATCCATTACTTGAATTATATAACATGAGCTATGTAACTGGGGAGCTCCCTCAATCTTGGACCAACAGCCTCATCATTCCAATTCCTAAGCCCTATCAACAAAATGCATTTCGCCCAATATCTCTTACTAGCTGCTTGTGTAAAACATTTGAGAGAATGATTCTTAATCGTCTCATGTACAGAATCAAACAATTTTGTCTCCCCGGTTACATGGTTTCATGCATGGAAGGAGTGTGCATCATTGCATAGCCACCTTTCTCACTCTGCACACTGACAGCTCATACACTACGTTCCTTGACCTTAAATCCGCTTTCGATGTAGCCAACCGACATGTAATCATTAGTGAACTTGCCAGAATGGATGTTGGAGGATGGCTTCTCCGCTGGATTAAAGGTTACCTGTCCAACAGAAAATCGCCTGTGTTGTTCCAGGGACATAGAAGTGTAACTAAAGACTTTGAATTAGGAACCCCACAGGGAGGTGTGCTCAGTCCCACACTGTTCAATATTCTAATTAATGCATTACTTAATGCTATGCCTAGTCAGCCCCATCATTATGTGATTAGTTTTGCTGATGATATAATGATTCACACCACCGGATTCTCCAACACCCAAAACATTCTTAATCCTGTACTAGCCTCGTGTCAGGACCTGGGGTTGATAATCTCTACTGATAAAACAAAGATACTCAATAGGCGCCCTCTCGACAGAGAGGCACAGTTCGTCAGATCCAATTGCATGATGGGTCTCTTCTAGAATATGTAAGCAGATACAGGTATCTAGGCTTTGAGGTTCCACTACTTGGACCTGTTGTAACAAGACTTTGTCGCCAATACAAAGAAAGACTAAGAGCACTTAGAGTTGTGGCTGGGTTTCACCCCAGGTATGGTGCTAATGTTAAAATTGTGAAAATGATGTATCTTGCTTATATTAGATCATTGGTTGATTATGCTGCGCCACTACTTGCTCTTGTGTCTGACTGGAAGCTTGGAGGGCTGGAAAAACTGCAGAACGAAGCAATGAGGATCATTTTAGGATGCCCTCGTACTGCCAAAATTTTAAATATGCAAAAAGAACTTGATATTCCAAGCATCAGAGATCGTGTTACTGAAAGAAATATCCTAATTAGGGTTAACATGTTCAGGCAAGCCCATTCAAACCCCTGCATAGAAGCCCTCCAAACTTTCCTCAGCACTGGTGAACACTCCTCCAGATGGATCGAAAAAACTGGAACCGACCTCCGCATGAATCAGATACATGATCTATGTCAAGTAAGGCAACAGCAGCACTTCTCCGCTCCATGGAATATTACCTGGAGAGAGTTTACCTGGAGAGAGTTCCGGGGGTCAACGCCCCCGCGGCCCGGTCTGAGACCAGGCCTCCTGGTGGATCAGAGCCTGATCAACCAGGCTGTTGCTGCTGGCTGCACGCAAACCAACATACGAGCCACAGCCCGGCTGATCCGGAACTGACTTTAGGTGCTTGTCCAGTGCCAGCTTGAAGACTGCCAGGGGTCTGTTGGTAATCCCCCTTATGTGTGCTGGGAGGCAGTTGAACAGTCTCGGGCCCCTGACACTTATTGTATGGTCTCTTAACGTGCTAGTGACACCCCTGCTTTTCATTGGGGGGATGGTGCATCGTCTGCCAAGTCTTTTGCTTTCGTAGTGGGTGATTTTCGTGTGCAAGTTCGGTACTAGTCCCTCTAGGATTTTCCAGGTGTATATAATCATGTATCTCTCCCTCCTGCGTTCCAGGGAATACAGGTTTAGGAACCTCAAGCGCTCCCAATAATTGAGGTGTTTTATCTCCGTTATGCGCGCCGTGAAAGTTCTCTGTACATTTTCTAGGTCGGCAATTTCACCTGCCTTGAAAGGTGCTGTTAGTGTGCAGCAATATTCCAGCCTAGATAGAACAAGTGACCTGAAGAGTGTCATCATGGGCTTGGCCTCCCTAGTTTTGAAGGTTCTCATTATCCATCCTGTCATTTTTCTAGCAGATGCGATTGATACAATGTTATGGTCCTTGAAGGTGAGATCCTCCGACATGATCACTCCCAGGTCTTTGACGTTGGTGTTTCGCTCTATTTTGTGGCCAGAATTTGTATTGTACTCTGATGAAGATTTAATTTCCTCATGTTTACCATATCTGAGTAATTGAAATTTCTCATCGTTGAACTTCATATTGTTTTCTGCAGCCCACTGAAAGATTTGGTTGATGTCTGCCTGGAGCTTTGCAGTATCTGCAATGGAAGACACTGTCATGCAGATTCGGGTGTCATCTGCAAAGGAAGACACGGTGCTGTGGCTGACATCCTTGTCTATGTCGGATATAAGGATGAGGAACAAGATGGGAGCGAGTACTGTGCCTTGTGGAACAGAGCTTTTCACCGTAGCTGCCTCGGACTTTACTCTGTTGACGACTACTCTCTGTGTTCTGTTAGTGAGGAAATTATAGATCCATCGACCGACTTTTCCTGTTATTCCTTTAGCACGCATTTTGTGCGCTATTATGCCATGGTCACACTTGTCGAAGGCTTTTGCAAAGTCTGTATATATTACATCTGCATTCTTTTTGTCTTCTAGTGCATTTAGGACCTTGTCGTAGTGGTCCAATAGTTGAGACAGACAGGAGCGACCTGTTCTAAACCCATGTTGCCCTGGGTTGTGTAACTGATGGGTTTCTAGATGGGTGGTGATCTTGCTTCTTAGGACCCTTTCAAAGATTTTTATGATATGGGATGTTAGTGCTATTGGTCTGTAGTTCTTTGCTGTTGCTTTACTGTCCCCTTTGTGGAGTGGGGCTATGTCTGTTGTTTTTAGTAACTGTGGGACGACCCCCGTGTCCATGCTCCCTCTCCATAGGATGGAAAAGGCTCGTGATAGGGGCTTCTTGCAGTTCTTGATGAACACAGAGTTCCATGAGTCTGGCCCTGGGGCAGAGTGCATGGGCATGTCATTTATCGCCTGTTCGAAGTCATTTGGCGTCAGGATAACATCGGATAGGCTTGTGTTAATCAAATTTTGTGGCTCTCTCATAAAAAATTCATTTTGATCTTCGACTCTCAGTCTGGTTAGCGGCTTGCTAAAAACTGAGTCATATTGGGACTTGAGTAGCTCACTCATTTCCTTGTTGTCATCTGTGTAGGACCCATCTTGTTTAAGTAGGGGCCCAATACTGGACGTTGTTCTCGATTTTGATTTGGCATAGGAGAAGAAATACTTTGGGTTTCTTTCGATTTCATTTATGGCTTTTAGTTCTTCCCGCGATTCCTGACTCCTAAAGGATTCTTTTAGCTTAAGTTCGATGCTTGCTATTTCTCTGACCAGTGTCTCCCTACGCATTTCAGATATATTGACCTCTTTTAGCCGCTCTGTTATTCTTTTCCGTCGCCTGTAAAGGGAGCGCCTGTCTCTTTCTGTTTTACATCTACTCCTCCTTTTTCTTAGAGGAATAAGCCTTGTGCATACATCGAGTGCTACCGAGTTAATCTGTTCTAGGCATAAGTTGGGGTCTGTGTTGCTTAGTATATCTTCCCAGCTTATATCGGTTAGGACTTGGTTTACTTGGTCCCACTTTATGTTTTTGTTATTGAAGTTGAATTTGGTGAATGCTCCCTCGTGACTAATCTCATTATGTCGGTCTGGGGCTCCGCGCATACATGACTGAACCTCAATTATGTTGTGATCTGAGTATATTGTTTTTGATATGGTGATATTTCTTATCATATCATCATTGTTAGTGAAGATGAGGTCTAGTGTATTCTCCAGTCTAGTAGGCTCTATTATTTGCTGGTTTAAATTGAATTTTGTGCAGAGATTTAAAAGCTCACGTGAGTGTGAGTTTTCATCAGAGCTGCCTCCTGGTGTTATTACTGCAACAATATTATTTGCTATATTCCTCCATTTTAGGTGCCTTAAGTTGAAATCCCCCAGGAGCAAGATGTTGGGTGCAGGAGCTGGAAGGTTTTCCAGACAGTGGTCAATTTTTAACAGCTGTTCCTGGAATTGCTGGGATGTTGCATCCGGAGGCTTGTAGACTATCACAATGACTAGGTTTTGGTTCTCGACCTTTACTGCTAAAACTTCCACTACATCATTTGAGGCATTTAGCAGTTCTGTGCAAACAAGTGACTCTGCAATGTACAGGCCAACCCCCCCCTTTTGCCTGTTCACTCTGTCACATCTGTATAGGTTGTAACCTGGGATCCATATTTCGTTGTCCAAGTGATCCTTTATGTGGGTCTCAGTGAAAGCCGCGAACATTGCCTTTGCCTCTGCAAGCAGTCCACGGATGAAAGGTATTTTGTTGTTTGTTGCTGGCTTTAGACCCTGTATATTTGCAAAGAAGAATGTTATCGGACTGGTGGTATTGTTGGTACTGGGGGGGGGATTTTTTTTCTGGCATTAGTATCTGTATCTGTTGGTTTGGAGTGGAGGCCATCGACTGTGGTTCCACTCCAGGAATGACTGGATTTGGTGTACGATTTCTGCCATTTCCTGCCAGTTTTTTTTCCTTCCTGGCACTAAAAAACCTCTCCCTCTTGAGTGGCTGTGGCTACCCAGGTTTTCCCATGGCCTGGATGTTTTGTATCTTTTTGTCCCCTTTAGATGGTATGCCTGGCAATTTAAGTTATAGCACAGTCTTTCCTGTACTGAAGAGGTACACAGTTCAGGGTGAAAAAGCTTACAGGAAGGGAGTTTGCATTTTCCTGTTGTCATATGGGCATGGCATTTCCTAGGGTGGTCATAGTTGCACGTCCCATCTGTTTTTCCAGATTTCCCATGCCAGCAGATACCGAGTGCATAGTATGTGCACAGGCTTGGTTTCCGTTTGCCTTGGGTTTCTGTGACTGTATTCCCTGTTGGTGCATGTTTCCCTGTCTTACTTCTATCCTCCCTAGCACCAACAATGGAGCTCCCACCATTTGTTTTTGGTAATATATCCTCACTATTGCTAGTGGAGTCCTCTTGTTTGCTATTTCCTGCGGTATTTCTAGTTTGCAATATTGGTTTTATCTTATCTTTGACTACACTTGTTTCCCTACTATGGCTCCTGTCCCCTATGCGGTCATTCATATGTATTCCTTCCTGGAGTTACCTGGAGTTTACCTGGAGAGAGTTTCGGGGGTCAACGCCCCCGCGGCCCGGTCTGTGACCAGGCCTCCTGGTGGATCAGCGCCTGATCAACCAGGCTGTTGCTGCTGGCTGCACGCAAACCAACGTACGAGCCACAGCCCGGCTGATCAGGAACTGCCTTTAGGTGCTTGTCCAGTGCCAGCTTGAAGACTGCCAGGGGTCTGTTGGTAATCCCCCTTATGTGTGCTGGGAGGCAGTTGAACAGTCTCGGTCCCCTGACACTTATTGTATGGTCTCTTAACGTGCTAGTGACACCCCTGCTTTTCATTGGGGGGATGGTGCATCGTCTGCCAAGTCTTTTGCTTTCGTAGTGAGTGATTTTCGTGTGCAAGTTCGGTACTAGTCCCTCTAGGATTTTCCAGGTGTATATAATCATGTATCTCTCCCTCCTGCGTTCCAGGGAATACAGGTTTAGAAACCTCAAGCGCTCCCAGTAATTGAGGTGTTTTATCTCCGTTATGCGCGCCGTGAAAGTTCTCTGTACATTTTCTAGGTCGGCAATTTCACCTGCCTTGAAAGGTGCTGTTAGAGTGCAGCAATATTCCAGCCTAGATAGAACAAGTGACCTGAAGAGTGTCATCATGGGCTTGGCCTCCCTAGTTTTGAAGGTTCTCATTATCCATCCTGTCATTTTTCTAGCAGATGCGATTGATACAATGTTATGGTCCTTGAAGGTGAGATCCTCCGACATAATCACTCCCAGGTCTTTGACGTTGGTGTTTCGCTCTATTTTGTGGCCAGAATTTGTTTTGTACTCTGATGAAGATTTAATTTCCTCATGTTTACCATATCTGAGTAATTGAAATTTCTCATCGTTGAACTTCATATTGTTTTCTGCAGCCCACTGAAAGATTTGGTTGATGTCCGCCTGGAGCCTTGCAGTGTCTGCAATGGAAGACACTGTCATGCAGATTCGGGTGTCATCTGCAAAGGAAGACACGGTGCTGTGGCTGACATCCTTGTCTATGTCGGATATGAGGATGAGGAACAAGATGGGAGCTAGTACTGTGCCTTGTGGAACAGAGCTTTTCACCGTAGCTGCCTCGGACTTTACTCTGTTGACGACTACTCTCTGTGTTCTGTTAGTGAGGAAATTATAGATCCATCGACCAACTTTTCCTGTTATTCCTTTAGCGCGCATTTTGTGCGCTATTACGCCATGGTCACACTTGTCGAAGGCTTTTGCAAAGTCTGTATATATTACATCTGCATTCTTTTTGTCTTCTAGTGCATTTATGACCTTGTCGTAGTGATCCAGTAGTTGAGACAGACAGGAGCGACCTGTTCTAAACCCATGTTGCCCTGGGTTGTGTAACTGATGGGTTTCTAGATGGGTGGTGATCTTGCTTCTTAGGACCCTTTCAAAGATTTTTATGATATGGGATGTTAGTGCTATTGGTCTGTAGTTCTTTGCTGTTGCTTTACTGCCCCCTTTGTAGAGTGGGGCTATGTCTGTTGTTTTTAGTAACTGAGGGACGACCCCCGTGTCCATGCTCCCTCTCCATAGGATGGAAAAGGCTCGTGATAGGGGCTTCTTGCAGTTCTTGATGAACACAGAGTTCCATGAGTCTGGCCCTGGGGCAGAGTGCATGGGCATGTCATTTATCGCCTGTTCGAAGTCATTTGGCGTCAGGATAACATCGGATAGGCTTGTGTTAATCAAATTTTGTGGCTCTCTCATAAAAAATTCATTTTGATCTTCGACTCTCAGTCTGGTTAGCGGCTTGCTAAAAACTGAGTCATATTGGGACTTGAGTAGCTCACTCATTTCCTTGCTGTCATCTGTGTAGGACCCATCTTGTTTAAGTAGGGGCCCAAT
The DNA here is from genome assembly GCF_038502225.1 of Cherax quadricarinatus. Classification (NCBI taxonomy): domain Eukaryota; kingdom Metazoa; phylum Arthropoda; class Malacostraca; order Decapoda; family Parastacidae; genus Cherax; species Cherax quadricarinatus. Next base: position 25,832,508 of record NC_091307.1, on the reverse strand, counting down.
ACTGGACGTTGTTCTCGATTTTGATTTGGCATAGGAGAAGAAATACTTTGGGTTTCTTTCGATTTCATTTATGGCTTTTAGTTCTTCCCGCGATTCCTGACTCCTAAAGGATTCTTTTAGCTTAAGTTCGATGCTTGCTATTTCTCTGACCAGTGTCTCCCTGCGCATTTCTGATATATTGACCTCTTTTAGCCGCTCTGTTATTCTTTTCCGTCGCCTGTAAAGGGAGCGCCTGTCTCTTTCTATTTTACATCTACTCCTCCTTTTTCTTAGAGGAATAAGCCTTGTGCATACATCGAGTGCCACCGAGTTAATCTGTTCTAGGCATAAGTTTGGGTCTGTGTTGCTTAGTATATCTTCCCAGCTTATATCGGTTAGGACTTGGTTTACTTGGTCCCACTTTATGTTTTTGTTATTGAAGTTGAATTTGGTGAATGCTCCCTCGTGACTAGTCTCATTTTGTCGGTCTGAGGCTCCACGCATACATGTCTGAACCTCAATTATGTTGTGATCTGAGTATATTGTTTTTGATATGGTGACATTTCTTATCAGATCATCATTGTTAGTGAAGATGAGGTCTAGTGTATTCTCCAGTCTAGTAGGCTCTATTATTTGCTGGTTTAAATTGAATTTTGTGCAGAGATTTAAAAGCTCGTGTGAGTGTGAGTTTTCATCAGAGCTGCCTCCTGGTGTTATTACTGCAACAATATTATTTGCTATATTCCTCCATTTTAGGTGCCTTAAGTTGAAATCCCCCAGGAGCAAGATGTTGGGTGCAGGAGCTGGAAGATTTTCCAGACAGTGGTCAATTTTTAACAGCTGTTCCTGGAATTGCTGGGATGTTGCATCCGGAGGCTTGTAGACTACCACAATGACTAGGTTTTGGTTCTCGACCTTTACTGCTAAAACTTCCACTACGTCATTTGAGGCATTAAGCAGTTCTGTGCAAACAAGTGACTCTGCAATGTACAGGCCAACCCCCCCCTTTTGCCTGTTCACTCTGTCACATCTGTATAGGTTGTAACCTGGGATCCATATTTCGTTGTCCAAGTGATCCTTTATGTGGGTCTCAGTGAAAGCCGCGAACATTGCCTTTGCCTCTGCAAGCAGTCCACGGATGAAAGGAATTTTGTTGTTTATTGCTGGCTTTAGACCCTGTATATTTGCAAAGAAGAATGTTATCGGACTGGTGGTATTGTTGGTACTGGGGGGGGATTTTTTTTCCGGCATTAGTATCTGTATCTGTTGGTTTGGAGTGGAGGCCATCGACTGTGGTTCCACTCCAGGAATGACTGGATTTGGTGTACGATTTCTGCCATTTCCTGCCAGTTTTTTTTCCTTCCTGGCACTAAAAAACCTCTCCCTCTTGAGTGGCTGTGGCTACCCAGGTTTTCCCATGGCCTGGATGTTTTGTATCTTTTTGTCCCCTTTAGATGGTATGCCTGGCAATTTAAGTTATAGCACAGTCTTTCCTGTACTGAAGAGGTACACATTTCAGGGTGAAAAAGCTTACAGGAAGGGAGTTTGCATTTTCCTGTTGTCATATGGGCATGACATTTTCTAGGGTGGTCATAGTTGCATGTCCCATCTGTTTTTCCAGATTTCCCATGCCAGCAGATACCAAGTGCATAGTATGTGCACAGGCTTGGTTTCCGTTTGCCTTGGGTTTCTGTGACTGTATTCCCTGTTGGTGCATGTTTCCCTGTCTTATTCCTATCCTCCTTAGCACCAACAATGGAGCTCCCACCAGTTGTTTTTGGTAATTTATCCTCACTATTGCTATTGGAGTCCTCTTGTTTGCTATTTCCTGCGGTATTTCTGGTTTGCAATATTGGTTTTATCTTATCTTTGACTACACTTGTTTCCCTACTATGGCTCCTGTCCTCTATGAGGTCATTTATATGTATTCCTTCCTGCGTATAATTCCCGACTACCTGGACAAAATCTCCAGCTTCACCATTACTGTCTACCAGGACAGTATCTCCAGCTTCACCATTTCTGTCTCCCAGGACAGCACCTCCAGCTTCACCATTACTGTCTCCCAGGACAGTATCTCCAGCTTCACCATTACTGTCTCCCAGGACAGCACCTCCAGCTTCACCATTACTGTCTCCCAGGACAGCACTATCAGCCCTACATTTACTGACTACCAGGACATCACCTCCAGCCTTACAGTTTGTGACTACATGGCCAGTATCAAGGGCAGTACCATTCAGCCCGGACTTTTTATGTTCCCATCTGTTGTAGAAAGCTTCCAGGTTTTCTATGAAAGCAGCTTTGATGTTATCCTCTTTTAATAACCTTGTGATTTTAGTCCACAGATTTTCCTCATTTGGGCATACCCAAAAACACTTCTCTGTTTTAATACTGCTTGTAGCTAGTTCTGGGATATCTGCACAAGGAGCGTGACACCAATTTCCACAAAAATGACAATTTATCCATGTGGTAGCCCGTTTGTTTGACTGACCACAGACTACACACAGCTTCATAATGATTTGAATGGTTGATTTACTGCAAGTCTACTAGCAACCTCTTGAATATTATATTAATAACCTTAAATGAAGCTCTAGCTATTTGTATTTCTGTTTCTAACTCTTTTTGTATATTGGACAGCTTACCGTCACGTTCCCGATTTTTAATGTTTGTGTTTATAAGGGCGCCTACAAACCCATCCGTTTACAGTCTGCTTTATTGTCCAACGAAACTGTTTGAAACCAGTCCCGGGTTCGGACCAGTCAAGGGTTCGGACCAGTCAAGGGTTCGGACCAGTCGATCTGCTCTGATCAGTGGGTCACTTATTTAAAACATACTGGTCGGTGATTTGAGCTAACACATGAAGGATCTACTGGAAATTATCTACCCGAGTAATATGTGATTTGACTGATACAAAAGTATAACTTGCGTGTTGAAGAGCCGGTGATATCTGGCAGCTCCTACAATGACGTACAGTCGACCTCTTTGTTTATCAATCGCTGTATCTGGCTTTTCTATTTTTGTTTTTCCGTCTCCACCACAATAAATGCTATATTATCACTATAGTTGACTGGTGCAAATTTTGGAGGAAGGACGCTTTTTCTGTAGTAATAATTGCTTCTCGTTGTGTATATTGCGACCGCTGGTAACTACAGGTTATATGAAATTCACAGTAACGTCTCGTATTTCAAGAAAATGAAACTAATGAAAGTCACTCCACTCCACTAAGTACCATTATAATACTGGTTAGTTGCTACTACAACACTGTATTCTGCTATTCACTGGTATCACTAGATTATATGCGAGTACACTAGCAGGCCAGGAAGATTATTAAAAACAGCTGACCTGTGGTAAGTTTCTGGCGACTTCTGGCACCTGCCTCTATAGGCTTATCACTTCATTTACAAATTCACCTGTTTTCAAATGACACTTTAGCCTTTATCATAATTCCCGACTACCTGGACAAAATCTCCAGCTTCACCATTACTGTCTCCCAGGACAGCATCTCCAGCTTCCCCATTACTGTCTCCCAGGACAGCATCTCCAGCTTCACCATTACTGTCTCCCAGGACAGCACCTCCAGCTTCACCATTACTGTCTCCCAGGACAGCACCTCCAGCTTCCCCATTACTGTCTCCCAGGACAGCACTATCAGCCCCCCATTTACTGACTACCAGGACATCATCTCCAGCCTTACAGTTTCTGACTACATGGCCAGTATCAAGGGCAGTACCATTCAGCCCGGACTTTTTATGTTCCCATCTGTTGTAGAAAGGTTCCAGGTTTTCTATGAAAGCAGCTTTGATGTTGACCTCTTTTAATACCCTTGTGATTTTAGTCCACAGATTTATCTCATTTGGGCATACCCAAAAACACTTCCCTGTTTTAATACTGCTTGTAGCTAGTTCTTGGATATCTGCACAAGGGGCGTGACACCAATTTCCACAGAAATGACAATTTATGCATGTGGAAGCCCGTTTGTTTGACTGACCACAGACTACACACAGCTTCATAATGATTTGAATGGTTGATTTACTGCAATTCTACTAGCAACCTCTTGAATATTCTATTAATAACCTGCTAGGTGGTGCACAACGAAACCGTTTGAAACCAGTCCAGGGTTCGGACCAGTCAAGGGTTCGGACCAGTCAAGGGTTTGGACCAGTCTATCTGATCTGATCAGTTTGTCACTTATTTAAACCATACCCCATTCCAAACTACCATTCCTCCATTTCCCCCCAAACTACTTCTTAAATCACAACCAAAACTTCGCCTTGAAGCCAAACATGATGCCTTAAGCTGTATTGATAACTTAGTCACACAGCACACACTCTCGCAAATTATTTACGTTGATGGTTCTGTTCACCAATCCACTGGTGCAGCTGGTAGTGCTGCTGTTGTCGTACAGAGTGATGGCTCTCTTAAAAAAATTGGAGCACGCATCAATAATTGGGCCTCTACCCTTCAGACAGAACTGTTTGCCATACTCCTTGCACTGAAATGCATCTATGTATCTAAGATTGACAGTTTAATTGTAACTGATTCTCTGTCATCCATAAATGCTCTCAATTCATTAAGCATAAATTGCGGCATGCTTGTGTCAGAAGCCAGACACAGGTATGGTAAGATTGTGGACAGTGGAGTCAGAGTGCACATGCTGTGGATTGCATCTCACATTGGTCTTCAGATGCATGATAGAACTGATAAATTGGCTAAGCTGTATGCTTTCAAAGAGGGAGTAGATTACAATCTTGGCTTGTCAGGTAGTAGTTTGAGAACAATAATACGAAAAGAACTTCAACTGAATTTTATTGACTTAAGACTCAGGGAGATTGACACCAGTGAGTCCATCTATCATCATTCTATCATGCAGGAGGAGCCACATGTCTATGGTGCATCCAACAAAATAAGCAGACTCTTGGATGTCACTACTGCCCGGCTCCGGCTGGGTTACACGTATCTTTGGCAGGTTAAATCACCACCACCAGATGTAGACCAAACGAAATGTAAACTTTGCCAGATGGACTATTGTCACACCTTGCGTCATTATGTACTGGAGTGCGATAAAATTAATGAATTTAGAAACAACTTACTCAGAAGTGTTCAAGAAATGGCAAAGTATTTTATCCAGAGTGGTATATTACAGACCATTCTGGAGAAATACCCTGACTTTGCTAGCTGTAAATAAAGCATTACCACATGTGTGTGTGTGTGTAGTAGAGAACAAAGCAAGACGTCTCATCTCTCGCCTGGACCCATCCTGGATAGATCTGTCATTTCAGCAGTGTGTGTACTCACCTATTTGTACTCACCTATTTGTGGTTGCAGGGGTCGAGTCCTAGCTCCTGGCCCCGCCTCTTCACCGGTTGCTACTAGACCCTCTCTCTCCCCGCTCCATGAGCTTTATCAAACCTCGTCTTAAAACTGTGTATGGTTCCTGCCTCCACTACGTCATTTTCTAGGCTATTCCACTGCCTTACAACTCTATGACTGAAGAAATACTTCCTACTATCTCTCTGACTCATTTGTGTCTTCAACTTCCAATTGTGGCCTCTTGTTTCTGTGTCCCCTCCCTGGAACATCCTGTCCTTGTCCACCTTGTCTATTCCACGCAGTATTTTATATGTCGTTATCATGTCTCCCCTGACCCTCCTGTCCTCCAGTGTCGTCAGGCCGATTTCCCTTAATCTTTCTTCATAGGACATTCCCCTTAGCTCTGGAACTAACCTTGTTGCAAACCTTTGTACTTTCTCTAGTTTCTTGACGTGCTTTATCAAGTGCGGGTTCCAAACAGGTGCTGCATACTCCAGTATGGGCCTGACATACACGGTGTACAGTGTCTTGAATGATTCCTTACTAAGGTGTCGGAATGCTGTTCTCAGGTTTGCCAGGCGCCCATATGCTGCAGCAGTTATCTGATTGATGTGTGCTTCCGGAGACATGCTCGGTGTTATACTCACCCCAAGATCTTTCTCCCTGAGTGAGGTTTGCAGTCTTTGGCCACCTAGCCTATACTCTGTCTGTGGTCTTCTGTGCCCTTCCCCTATCTTCATGACTTTGCATTTGGCAGGATTAAATTCGAGAAGCCATTTGCTGGACCAGGTGTCCAGTCTGTCCAGGTCTCTTTGAAGTCCTGCCTGGTCCTCATCAGATTTAATTCTCCTCATTAACTTCACATCATCTGCAAACAGGGACACTTCTGAGTCTAACCCTTCCGTCATGTCGTTCACATATACCAAAAATAGCACTGGTCCTAGGACCGACCCCTGTGGGACCCCGCTCGTCACAGGTGCCCACTGTGATACATCATTACGTACCATGACTCGTTGTTGCCTCCCTGTCAGGTATTCTCTGATCCATTGCAGTGCCCTTCCTGTTATATGCGCCTGATGCTCTAGCTTCTGCACTAATCTCTTGTGAGGAACTGTGTCAAAAGCCTTCTTGCAGTCCAAGAAGATGCAATCAACCCACCCCTCTCTCTCTTGTCTTACTTCTGTTATTTTATCATAAAACTCCAGAAGGTTTGTGACACAGGATTTGCCTTCCGTGAATCCGTGCTGGTTGGCATTTATACTCCTGTTCCGTTCCAGGTGCTCCACCACTCTCCTCCTGATAATCTTCTCCATAATTTTGCATACTATACACGTCAATGACACAGGTCTATAGTTTAGTGCCTCTTTTCTGTCTCCTTTTTTGAAAATGGGAACTACATTTGCCGTCTTCCATACCTCAGGTAGTTGCCCAGTTTCCAGGGATGTGTTGAAGATTGTGGTAAGTGGTACGCACAACATATCTGCTCCCTCTCTAAGGACCCATGGAGAGATGTTGTCCGGTCCCATTGCCTTTGAGGTATCGATGTCCCTTAGCAGTTTCTTCACCTCCTCCTCATCTGTATGTATGTCGTCCAACACATGTTGGTGTATTCCTTGTTGGTGTCCCCATCTGGTCTGTCCCCCCAGAGTCCTTCCTGTCTCTACTGTAAATACTTCCTTAAATCTCGTGTTGAGCTCCTCACATACCTCTTGATCGTTTCTTGTGAGTTCTCCACCTTCTTTCCTCAGCCTTATCACCTGGTCCTTGACTGTTGTCTTCCTCCTAATGTGGCTATACAGCAGTTTCGGGTCAGATTTGACTTTCGATGCTATGTCGTTTTCATACTGTCGCTGGGCCTCCCTCCTTATCTGCGCATACTCGTTTCTGGCTCTTCTACTAATCTCCTTGTTTTCCTGGGTCCTATGCCTCCTGTACCTTTTCCATTCTCTGTTGCACTTAGTTTTTGCCTCCCTACACCTTCGGGTAAACCAAGGACTCGTTTTGGTCTTCCTATTATTTCTGTTTCCCTTGGGAACAAAACTTTCCTCTGCCTCCTTGCACTTTGTTGCCACATATTCCATCATCTCGTTTACTGATGTGTGTGTGTGTGTGTGTGTGTGTGTGTGTGTGTGTGTGTGTGTGTGTGTGTGTGTGTGTGTATGTGTGCGCATTCACCTAGTTGAGATTGCAGGGGTCGAGTCCAAGCTCCTGTGTGTGTGTGTGTACTCACCTATTTGTACTCACCTATTTGTGGTTGCAGGGGTCGAGTCCTAGCTCCTGGCCCCGCCTCTTCACCGGTTGCTACTAGGCCCTCTCTCTCCCCGCTCCATGAGCTTTATCAAACCTCGTCTTAAAACTGTGTATGGTTCCTGCCTCCACTACGTCATTTTCTAGGCTATTCCACTGCCTTACAACTCTATGACTGAAGAAATACTTCCTACTATCTCTCTGACTCATTTGTGTCTTCAACTTCCAATTGTGGCCTCTTGTTTCTGTGTCCCCTCCCTGGAACATCCTGTCCTTGTCCACCTTGTCTATTCCACGCAGTATTTTATATGTCGTTATCATGTCTCCCCTGACCCTCCTGTCCTCCAGTGTCGTCAGGCCGATTTCCCTTAATCTTTCTTCATAGGACATTCCCCTTAGCTCTGGAACTAACCTTGTTGCAAACCTTTGTACTTTCTCTAGTTTCTTGACGTGCTTTATCAAGTGCGGGTTCCAAACAGGTGCTGCATACTCCAGTATGGGCCTGACATACACGGTGTACAGTGTCTTGAATGATTCCTTACTAAGGTATCGGAATGCTGTTCTCAGGTTTGCCAGGCGCCCATATGCTGCAGCAGTTATCTGTGTGTATGAGTGTGTGTGTGTGGGTGTGTATGAGTGTGTGTGAGTGTGTGTGGGTGTGTATGTGTGTACTCACCTATTTGTACTCACCTATTTGTGGTTGCAGGGGTCGAGTCCTAGCTCCTGGCCCCGCCTCTTCACCGGTTGCTACTAGGCCCTCTCTCTCCCCGCTCCATGAGCTTTATCAAACCTCGTCTTAAAACTGTGTATGGTTCCTGCCTCCACTACGTCATTTTCTAGGCTATTCCACTGCCTTACAACTCTATGACTGAAGAAATACTTCCTACTATCTCTCTGACTCATTTGTGTCTTCAACTTCCAATTGTGGCCTCTTGTTTCTGTGTCCCCTCCCTGGAACATCCTGTCCTTGTCCACCTTGTCTATTCCACGCAGTATTTTATATGTCGTTATCATGTCTCCCCTGACCCTCCTGTCCTCCAGTGTCGTCAGGCCGATTTCCCTTAATCTTTCTTCATAGGACATTCCCCTTAGCTCTGGAACTAACCTTGTTGCAAACCTTTGTACTTTCTCTAGTTTCTTGACGTGCTTTATCAAGTGCGGGTTCCAAACAGGTGCTGCATACTCCAGTATGGGCCTGACATACACGGTGTACAGTGTCTTGAATGATTCCTTACTAAGGTGTCGGAATGCTGTTCTCAGGTTTGCCAGGCGCCCATATGCTGCAGCAGTTATCTGATTGATGTGTGCTTCCGGAGACATGCTCGGTGTTATACTCACCCCAAGATCTTTCTCCTTGAGTGAGGTTTGCAGTCTTTGGCCACCTAGCCTATACTCTGTCTGTGGTCTTCTGTGCCCTTCCCCTATCTTCATGACTTTGCATTTGGCAGGATTAAATTCGAGAAGCCATTTGCTGGACCAGGTGTCCAGTCTGTCCAGGTCTCTTTGAAGTCCTGCCTGGTCCTCATCAGATTTAATTCTCCTCATTAACTTCACATCATCTGCAAACAGGGACACTTCTGAGTCTAACCCTTCCGTCATGTCGTTCACATATACCAAAAATAGCACTGGTCCTAGGACCGACCCCTGTGGGACCCCGCTCGTCACAGGTGCCCACTGTGATACATCATTACGTACCATGACTCGTTGTTGCCTCCCTGTCAGGTATTCTCTGATCCATTGCAGTGCCCTTCCTGTTATATGCGCCTGATGCTCTAGCTTCTGCACTAATCTCTTGTGAGGAACTGTGTCAAAGGCCTTCTTGCAGTCCAAGAAGATGCAATCAACCCACCCCTCTCTCTCTTGTCTTACTTCTGTTATTTTATCATAAAACTCCAGAAGGTTTGTGACACAGGATTTGCCTTCCGTGAATCCGTGCTGGTTGGCATTTTTACTCCTGTTCCGTTCCAGGTGCTCCACCACTCTCCTCCTGATACTGATAATCTTCTCCATAATTTTGCATACTATACACGTCAATGACACAGGTCTATAGTTTAGTGCCTCTTTTCTGTCTCCTTTTTTGAAAATGGGAACTACATTTGCCGTCTTCCATACCTCAGGTAGTTGCCCAGTTTCCAGGGATGTGTTGAAGATTGTGGTAAGTGGTACGCACAACATATCTGCTCCCTCTCTAAGGACCCACGGAGAGATGTTGTCCGGTCCCATTGCCTTTGAGGTATCGATGTCCCTTAGCAGTTTCTTCACCTCCTCCTCATCTGTATGTATGTCGTCCAACACTTGTTGGTGTATTCCTTGTTGGTGTCCCCATCTGGTCTGTCCCCCCAGAGTCCTTCCTGTCTCTACTGTAAATACTTCCTTAAATCTCGTGTTGAGCTCCTCACATACCTCTTGATCGTTTCTTGTGAGTTCTCCACCTTCTTTCCTCAGCCTTATCACCTGGTCCTTGACTGTTGTCTTCCTCCTAATGTGGCTATACAGCAGTTTTGGGTCAGATTTGACTTTCGATGCTATGTCGTTTTCATACTGTCGCTGGGCCTCCCTCCTTATCTGCGCGTACTCGTTTCTGGCTCTTCTACTAATCTCCTTGTTTTCCTGGGTCCTATGCCTCCTGTACCTTTTCCATTCTCTGTTGCACTTAGTTTTTGCCTCCCTACACCTTCGGGTAAACCAAGGACTCGTTTTGGTCTTCCTATTATTTCTGTTTTCCTTGGGAACAAAACTTTCCTCTGCCTCCTTGCACTTTGTTGCCACATATTCCATCATCTCGTTTACTGATTTTCCTACCATTTCTCTGTCCCACTGAACCTCCTGCAGGAAGTTTCTCATACCTGTGTAGTCCCCCCTTTTATAGTTTGGCCTGTCCCCTTCAGTTCCTGTTACCTTCTCCACTTGTAACTCTACTATATAGTCAAAACTCAGAACCACATGATCGCTAGCTCCAAGGGGCCTCTCGTAAGTGATGTCCTCAATGTCTGAACTGCTCAGGGTGAACACAAGATCCAGTCTTGCTGGCTCATCCTCCCCTCTCTCTCTGGTTGTGTCCCTGACATGTTGATGCATGAGGTTTTCAAGTACCACATCCATCATCTTGGCTCTTCATGTTTCGGGACCCCCATGTGGCTCCAGGTTTTCCCAGTCGATCTCCCGGTGTGTGTGTATGTGTGTGTGTGTACGAGTTTGTGTGTGTGTGTGTGTGTGTGTGTGTGTGTGTGTGTGTGTGTGTGTGTGTGTGTGTGTGTGTGTGTATGTGAATCAACAATCAATATTTGCACCAATAACTCATTACAATTGTGACCGTGTGTGGAAGTGTGAATTGCTCATTACTCTATAATTTGTTCATGATTGTAGCCATGTATAAACCATTCTTACAGGATTCATTGCCTTTGTAACTTGTGAGTTCATTACCTTGTACCTAGTTCAGCTATCAAACTTTGGAGCCCAGTCCCTGGACCCATTACGTACCTCTGTAATCTGTAAATACCTTTGTAACTTGTCATAATTGTGACTAGACCTACCTGGAGTTCATTACCTTTGTAAATTATGAGCTCATTACCTCTGTAACTTGCTCAGATTTCAAAACTTTGGGGTCCAGTCCCTGGACCAATTATGTACCTCTGTAATCTTTTGACTACCGCCCACAGGATGGGTATGGGGTGCATAATAAACATATTAAACTAACTAACATTAATAAATAATAATTATCTTTGTTATCATTTACTGTTATGTACATAATTAGTTACATTCAGATAAATGTAATTTTCCACATTTAATTTGCCCGTTGGTCCTTCTTGAACCGGAGGTAATTAGTGAAGTCATTAATTAGTTAATTACTTAATAATTATATGTGAAATGACAGAAGGAGGTGGATGTTAAATTCACAAACTTACTTAATGTGTAGTGGATTATAATTATTACAATATTAATTTTGATAAGTCAACTCTGGCTAAGTTTATATTAATTTGTATAATATTAATTTGATAAGACAATTCTGGCCAAGATTTATATCAGTGTATGTGTAATTGATAAGAAAAGTGTGTCTAAAGATTATAATGTGTATAATATTAATTTTCCTATGCCAAATTCTGGCAAGGATTATATTAATTTGTTTAATATTAATTTTGATATGCCAAGTTTGGCTAAAGGTTTGTATTAATGCACATTTAAAATTATATTATAACTTCTTGCATGTGTAATTGCTAAGCTCAAGTAGCTGGGATTTATTCAAAGGTAGGTTGTGTCAGTGTTGTGAGCTGTAATCAGTGTTATTAATTGGGTTGAATTTAATACATTGCATCATGGCTGAAAATGAGGAAATTAATGTAGAAGACAAACATATGGAATATAGAGCAAAGAAAGCATCACTGCAAGCTAGAAAGGCAATGTTCGTCATGTAACAAAAGCATACAATAAATGTTTGGAATTAATGAATCAAGAAACTGTGAATACTGATGATTTAAAATTGTATTTAGATGCTTTAGGTAATAGATATGATTCATACAAATTATATTACAACAAATATGAAGGAGATTTATTAGTAAACTGTGTAGATGAGACTGAAGTAGATCTCATAATTAATCAGTATTATGAATTAGAGGAAAAGATTCTTTCTTGTAAAAGTCAGGCCTTGAATAAATTAAAATGTGTAAACCAGGCAGTTAATCAGTCTGCTCCAACAAATAATATGTCTTTGCCAAAACTCCCAAAACTATGTTTACCTGTATTTAATCCTGGTGAAAATTGGGAGGAATTTTGGTCAATTTTTAAAGCAGCTGTGCATGGCAGGAGTGACCTAGCCTGTGTAACTAAATTATTTTACCTCAAAGGGCAGGTAAGAGGAGGTGCTCACATACTCATACAAGCCTTTCCCAATGTAAATGACTCTTACAAGGAAGCAATGGACTTGTTGAAAGTCACTTATGGTAATATAGAACAAAGTAGGTTGGATCTAGTGAATACCATTATTAATTTAACATCTCCAGATCACACTTACAAAGGTTTACAGCAGTTTAGAGTTAAACTGGAGAGCACTCTCAAAACTTTAAGTAATAAATATAATCTGAAGGAATCAGACTGGTTATTGAGTGCCATGGTACAGAATAAATTAAGCTGTAAAACACTTGAATGGCTCTCCAACAAATATCACAAGGGTTATTTTGGTCTGGAGGAAATAAGACTAGGTCTACAAGAATTGATTGTGCAGTTGCAGACCAGCCAACTAACTCATTTTAAAGATGCAACACATGATAACTCTGAGGTATCTGTCAAGTTTCACAAAGGGAGAAATTATCCCAATAGTAATAATCAAAATTCATTTCCTAAAAATAGTTGCAGAGATGCATATGAAGTAGGAGGAATCAGAAATAATGATCCTCCACAAGGTAAGAAGAATAAGTACCCTCCTAAGAGTAGCCCAGTTAATAAGAAACCAGTCAAAGAAAAGAGAGCTTGTCTCTTCTGCAAGGGTACTCATTTTTCTAAGAGTTGCAATGCATACAGTTCCTGGTATGATAAAGTTGAAAGATTGGAGGAACTTGACAGATGTATCAGGTGTTTGGGTAATCACAATGTAAAGGATTGTTATGCCAAATTAAACTTCTGTTATCAATGTCACAAAGGAAGACACCATATAGTCATGTGTAAGGGTCTGTATGATAATGTTGATAATAATGATAATGTTGACAATCCTGACACAACAGTAGCTAATGTAAAAATTGCTGCTAATATTAATAATGATGGTTTTGCTGAAGTAGCCTTGCCTGTGTTACAGGTAAAAATTGATGATAAAAGGCATAAATCAAAAAATGTAAATGCATTATTGGACCAGGGATCCCAGCGCACTTTCATAAAACGTAAATGTCTTGATGGTGTGAAAGTACAGATGGGAGATCCCACAACTTTAAAATTATTTGGTTTTCTCTCGGATAAAAGGTCTCAATTGTATGACACTGTTTATGTAACTGTCAGGTTGGGCAATGAGAAAAAAAAGTGTTAATGCAGTAATTGTAGATAGACTTCCATAGAAAATTAACTACAGTAGGGCTTAGTAAAGCTACAGAAAGACTTTCACATAATGTAAATTTAGCACCTTCAGGTGTAAGTGATGATTCTGTAGGCCCAATAAATATTTTGATAGGTAGTGACTATTATGCCTCCTTTGTAAAGGGTATGATAAAGAAATGTGGTGTCACCCTTTTGAAGACTGCAGGAGGCCATGTAATGTATGGTAGGATTCCTCATAATAATAATTCATGACTAGAGGAAACTACAAATACAACTGTGTGTCTTACTCATGAAATCGTACCCCAGTATAATTCTTCCATAGAGGATGGTGTTGAGCCAGTGCATAAATTGTGGGAATTAGACAGCATTGGAATAAATGTAAATGAAGAAAGTCTAGACGATTCTTTTACTCAGGATCAATACCTGAGAGATGTAAAATTTGAATCTGGACAATACTGGGTACGACTTCCGTGGAGACTCAACCATCCAGAATTACCCACTAATTACAGAATGGCATATGGACAATTAAAGGCTCAGCTCCGCGAACTGAGTAAGACACCAGAATTGTTAACTGCCTATAATGATACAATTGCTGAGCAGTTAATTAATAAATTTATAGAAGAGGTACCTCCTGAGCAAGCCAAAATTTATGGTCACTATTTGCCACATCACGGAGTGGAGAAGGGTTCTAAGACCAATCCTCTGAGAATTGTGTTTAATTGTAGTGCCAGGAGTAACAAAACTGTACCTAGTTTAAATGACTGATGACAGGTCCGTCGTTGACAGAAAAATTAGGAGATATCTTATTAAATTTCAGAGTGAAGTATTATGCCTTTACGGCTGATATAAGTAAAGCTTTCCTAAGAGTGGGTTTACAAGAGGCTGACCGGGATTGTACCCGCTTCTTATGGCCTGAGAATCCTAGTGACCCACTTAGCCCTCTGAAAACCTTTCGCTTTAGGAGCGTATTATTTGGTGCTACATCCAGTCCGTTCCTACTTCAAGCGATGATAAATGCACACCTTAAACGTATGGGAAGTCCATTGAGTAAGTAATGAGCAAACAATTTTATGTGGACAATTTCCTGGGTGTGATGTCAACTGAAGAGGAACTGTTAATGACTTATGGAGAGGCTAATAAAATAATGCAAAGTGCAAATATGCCTCTGAGGGAATGGAATAGTAATTCGTCCAAATTAAAGGGCAAAATAAGTAAAGATTACCCTGGAGATGAAGTAGCAAAATGTAGTAATGTATTGGGATTAACTTGGGATACTGAGAGAGATTTGTTAATGTTAAAACCTAATAATTACAGTATGCCCAATAAATTAACTAAGAGAGTTTTGCTTGCTGAAGTTTCCAAATGTTTTGATCCACTAGGTTTAGTGTCACCCCTTACTATAAGAGGGAAATTATTAATTCAGGAAGCATGGAAACTTAAATGTGCTTGGGATGAAATTCTACCTGAGGAATTCATTAACAGGTGGGATGACTTAATTGGTGATTATGAAAAAATTCCAGTGTTGGAGTTCCCATGCCATGTGGCCAATCCAAATGGGAAAAATGTACTCCACATTTTTTGTGATGCTTCAAAATTGGCATATGGAGCAGTTGCTTATCTTCAATGTAATAGTGTTATTTCTCTTGTTATGTCTAAGGCTAAAGTGTCTCCAATTAAATCACGTACCTTACCTCAGTTGGAATTAACAGCCATTTATGTAGGTGTCAAATTAGCTAATTATATAAGAAATAAGTTGCAGGAGATAAATATTAGTGACACTGTAATTTGGTCTGATAATGAGGTATCCTTACAATGGATTCATAATGGAAACAGTAAAATTGTGTACGTACAAAACAGAGTCACTGAAATTAATCAGATACAAGAGAAGTATAATAGTTTGGGTCAGCATATGTTAACATTTAATCATATACCTGGTGAGGAGAATCCAGCTGATTTCTTGTCTCGAGGTTTACCTTATGCTAAATTTGTAAATGCTATATCATGGTTTAAAGGGCTGTACAAAAGGCGTATATTGCTCCTGTTGAAATTACTGTGACCACTGCTCCAATAGTTTGTCCTCCCTTAGCCATTGATATAAATAGGTATTCTTCTTTACCCAAACTAATCAATGTAACTAAGTTGGTGTTTAAATTTCTAAACAAGATGAATATTTCATATAAGTTTTCACATCCTCTTGCATATTGGATAAAGAGGGTACAAGAAGAAATCTATGGAAATGAGATTAAATTGATGATAGAAAGAAAAATTGTGAAAGGTTCCATAATAGAGAAATTGGGGCTGTATTTAGAGAACAATGTAATTAGGTGCAGAGGTAGGTTACAAAATGCGGAATTGGGTGATTATGCTAAACACCCTATCTTACTGCCCAAAACTCATCATCTAACAAATTTAATTGTTCTAAATGCCCATAAAAATGTAATGCATGGTGGGGTACAAGATACCTTAAATTGTATTAGGGAAACTTTCTGGATTCCACAAGGACGGCAAAGTGTAAAATGGGTGATTAAATCTTGTGTAATATGTCGCTGTGTGGATGCCAGATCCTATATGTACCCAGGTCCTCCACCATTGTCAAATGAGCAATTTGAGTCGTTTAGCAACGAACTCCAGCTGGCCGCAGTGTGGAAAATACTGTATATATTTTCCGGAAATATGGTAATTTATAGGTAAATAGATGCCCTATATTGTATTTTTAAAAGAAGTATGTTATCGAAAATGGGAAACCTGTGGCTGGGGGGGGGTCACTCGCCATCTTGTTTTTTTTAATTTGTGTTAGAAACGTTGGTGAATGGGGAAGAATTTTTCGTGCTCTAGAGGTTAAAATTGTGCTGACACCTCTCAAATAGGAGGCGAAATTGGTGGATGTGCATTCCTGCATAACTTGAGATATCAGACGACTGGACAAGACAGCTCCAGGAACCTCAGATAAGCTCTCTAGATTTGTGTGTAATTCTGGCCAGCATTATTTTCATAGATTTAGTTAGAGTGAGGTTTTCTGAGTATGATACACATTAATCTCCATTCAAATTGGTGAGTGATATTAAGATATATTTTCCTTCTGTTATGTAATTGTGTATATATATATAACCATTTATTATTTTTAATATACAGTCCACAAATTTATATATTTACCAGTATTCCTGGTGTTTACCTGGAGTTTACCTGGAGAGAGTTCCGGGGGTCAACGCCCCCGCGGCCCGGTCTGTGGCCAGGCCTCCTGGTGGATCAGAGCCTGATCAACCAGGCTGTTACGGCTGGCTGCACGCAAACCAACGTACGAGCCACAGCCTGGCTGGTCAGGAACCGACTTTAGGTGCTTGTCCAGTGCCAGCTTGAAGACTGCCAGGGATCTGTTGGTAATCTCCCTTATGTATGCTGGGAGGCAGTTGAACAGTCTCGGGCCTCTGACACTTATTGTATGGTCTCTTAACGTGCTAGTGACACCCCTGCTTTTCATTGGGGGGATGTTGCATCGTCTGCCAAGTCTTTTGCTTTCGTAGTGAGTGATTTTCGTGTGCAAGTTCGGTACTAGTCCCTCTAGGATTTTCCAGGTGTATATAATCATGTATCTCTCCCACCTGCGTTCCAGGGAATACAGGTTTAGGAACCTCAAGCGCTCCCAGTAATTGAGGTGTTTTATCTCTGTTATGCGTGCCATGAAGGTTCTCTGTACATTTTCTAGGTCAGCAATTTCACCTGCCTTGAAAGGTGCTGTTAGTGTGCAGCAATATTCCAGCCTAGATAGAACAAGTGACCTGAAGAGTGTCATCATGGGCTTGGCCTCCCTAGTTTTGAAGGTTCTCATTATCCATCCTGTCATTTTTCTAGCAGATGCGATTGATGCAATGTTATGGTCCTTGAAGGTGAGATCCTCCGACATGATCACTCCCAGGTCTTTGACGTTGGTGTTTCGCTCTATTTTGTGGCCAGAATTTGTTTTGTACTCTGATGAAGATTTAATTTCCTCATGTTTACCATATCTGAGTAATTGAAATTTCTCATCGTTGAACTTCATATTGTTTTCTGCAGCCCACTGAAAGATTTGGTTGATGTCCGCCTGGAGCCTTGCAGTGTCTGCAATGGAAGACACTGTCATGCAGATTCGGGTGTCATCTGCAAAGGAAGACACGGTGCTGTGGCTGACATCCTTGTCTATGTCGGATATGAGGATGAGGAACAAGATGGGAGCGAGTACTGTGCCTTGTGGAACAGAGCTTTTCACCGTAGCTGCCTCGGACTTTACTCTGTTGACGACTACTCTCTGTGTTCTGTTAGTGAGGAAATTATAGATACATCGACCGACTTTTCCTGTTATTCCTTTAGCACGCATTTTGTGCGCTATTACGCCATGGTCACACTTGTCGAAGGCTTTTGCAAAGTCTGTATATATTACATCTGCATTCTTTTTGTCTTCTAGTGCATTTAGGACCTTGTCGTAGTGCTCCAATAGTTGAGACAGACAGGAGCGACCTGTTCTAAACCCATGTTGCCCTGGGTTGTGTAACTGATGGGTTTCTAGATGGGTGGTGATCTTGCTTCTTAGGACCCTTTCAAAGATTTTTATGATATGGGATGTTAGTACTATCGGTTTGTAGTTCTTTGCTGTTGCTTTACTGCCCCCTTTGTGGAGTGGGGCTATGTCTGTTGTTTTTAGTAACTGTGGGACGACCCCCGTGTCCATGTTCCCTCTCCATAGGATGGAAAAGGCTCGTGATAGGGGCTTCTTGCAGTTCTTGATGAACACGGAGTTCCATGAGTCTGTCCCTGGGGCAGAGTGCATGGGCATGTCATTTATCGCCTGTTCGAAGTCATTTGGCGTCAGGATAACTTCGGATAGGCTTGTGTTAACCAAATTCTGTGGCTCTCTCATAAAAAATTCATTTTGATCTTCGACTCTCAGTCTGGTTAGCGGCTTGCTAAAAACTGAGTCATATTGGGACTTGAGTAGCTCACTCATTTCCTTGCTGTCATCTGTGTAGGACCCATCTTGTTTAAGTAGGGGCCCAATACTGGACGTTGTTCTCGACTTTGATTTGGCATAGGAGAAGAAATACTTTGGGTTTCTTTCGATTTCATTTATGGCTTTTAGTTCTTCCCGCGATTCCTGACTCCTTTAAGATTCCTTTAGCTTAAGTTCGATGCTTGCTATTTCTCTGACCAGTGTCTCCCTACGCATTTCAGATATATTGACCTCTTTTAGCCGCTCTGTTATTCTTTTCCGTCGCCTGTAAAGGGAGCGCCTGTCTCTTTCTATTTTACATCTACTCCTCCTTTTTCTTAGAGGAATAAGTCTCGTGCATACATCGAGTGCCACCAAGTTAATCTGTTCTAGGCATAAGTTGGGGTCTGTGTTGCTTAGTATATCTTCCCAGCTTATATCGGTTAGGACTTGGTTTACTTGGTCCCACTTTATGTTTTTGTTATTGTTTTTGTTATTGTTTTTGTTTTTGTTTTTGTTATTGTGTATGTATATTTCATTTAATTAATAGGTCCAGAGCAACTTGTGGTTATGACAGTGGTAGGTATCGAAGGGGGACATTTTTTGCGACCTAGGTGTTCCAAATTCCTACTTGTCTATGTAACATTGATAAATAATAATTATCTTTGTTATCATTTACTGTTATGTACATAATAAGTTACATTCAGATAAATGTAATTTTCCACATATGTTATCATGTCAGTTGTCGTAATAGTGTTTATTTAGTATCTCTGCTTAAGAGTGTATAACTGATGCTAGACTATCTTCCCGGTACGTACAACACTGCACACTGCATATTTTATTTCTGACATTTTCCGACCTTTGTTTTAGAGATATTTTGGGAACTACTGCGGCTGTTATAACTTTCCCTCACGTACTCACACTCACCATCAAATTATTGATTAAATTATTGCAAACTGGACACCACGAGCATAACTCTGCTCGACTCATGAAATCGTAATGACACGATCGCAAACAAACCATACTACGGGCGGGGTTAGAACTCGCGATCCTGATCCTGATCGCGGGTTCTAACCCCGCCCGTGGTATGGTTTGATAGTTCTGCTCTTGTAGCTACAAATAGATAAATACACACGAACACACATACTCGTTCATAAAATTTATTATATGGAAACTTTAATTCCTAGGTCATATAAATAAACAGAACTCTACTGTCAGTATATTATAAGTGCCGGCACCTAAGAGACGGAGCAGTTTCACTGAATGAGGCTGGTGAGCCCACGAGTATAAACAGTTGTGGTATTTTATTCGTCAGGAAATGTCTCATCATTCAGGCTTAAGCAACAATAGGTCTACGGGAGCTAAGATTTCACTTTGTTAAAAATAAAAGACCACAGTGTTCCCATGAATTATTCCAGTGAGTGGAGAGTGAGATCTAGAGTACTGGGAATGGTGCCGTATATTCCATTGTGGGTGTAGATCTTCAGGTCTGGGGGTGCTTTGAATGACGTCACATATTCCAGTGTGGGGGGTCTGGAGTGCTAAGAACTGTAGCACAGATTCCAGTATTTACGTGCTATTTGTTGTGACGACGGTTCTCCCTTACCACTCTACTCCTTCCCTAGTTACACACTTCCGAACTGTTTCCTTCAAAACATTAATCTCTTAATTGATTACGAGCTTCATGATAAAAGTGACTGAAGGTTGAATGAGATTTGGAATTAAGATCTTAAAATATTAGGAAAGTAAGTTTGTGACTGGAGACTGATAGACAGTGTGGTCAGTCAACCAGGGACTGAGGTAGCAGAGTCAGTCAGTGAGCGTCCACCGCACCCTCCAGTTTAACCTTACGCTCAGCCTCACTAAGGTAACTCTAGTCTAAAGCATTACTTCAGTAATTAGTATTCCTGTCTTTTGGTTAGTCTGTGATTACCTTAAGATGTGTGAAGTGTGTCTATAACTGCCTCCTGAATGAATCTATGGTAATGTGGATAAAAACATTTATGCATAATTCAAGACATTTATTGAGGAAACATTTCGTCACGTTTGGCTTCTCTAGTCCCAATAGAAAGAATATTTATTCGTTCAGTTATATATTGGCCATGTCTTGACACAGGTCTTCATCAGATGACGACCCATCACTGGCTCTCTAAGGACTTAATTTAATATTTATATTATGCACCCTATACTCATCCTGTGGGTGGTAGTCGATTACAGTCACAAAATGGGTCCAGGGACTGAACCGTAAAGTTCTTATATCTGAACAAGTTACAGTGGGAATGAACTGTTTACATAATTATATCTGGTTACATTTGTAATGAGTTGTTTATGCAGGTATGAATTAGGTTGCACACACACATGCAAAAAAGTGTTAGTGCTTTATTTACAGTGGGCAAAGTCGGGGTATTTTTCCATATCTGACACGCTCTAGATTAGCCTCTCCTCCTCCAAGATTGAAATCCAGGTTTACTGGCTATAGCTATCGTATTTTTGTGGAATGGTGTTGGCCCCTAGCATCATGGTAGCTTCTAAAGACTTGCATTATCGCTACTAGGTCGGTTTCTCTCCATTTCATGAGAAAGTAACTTCATTATTACCAGTGAGATGTTAATGACGTGTAGCGTATATATACGCCGAGCCGGCGACATGTAGTACATATACGGCAAGGCAGCTACGTGTAGCACATATATACGTCGAGCCAGAGACGTAGTGCATATATACGCCAAGCCAGTGGTGTGTAGCGCATATATACGTCAAGCCAGAGACGTGGAGTGCATATATACGCCAAGCCAGCAATGTGTAGCACATATATAGAACTCCCTCCTGTCGAAGTGCCTTACTATTTATATTATTAATTCAGCTTTGAACACTCGCATGATAATGCGTTGTTTCTCCCTCCTTGGTAGTCAATACAAAATATGACGCTGCTGTACCTCCTTAATACACTATTATTGTTATGATACTTGTGGAAAATTGCATTTATCTGAATGTAACTAATTATGTACATAACAGTAAATGATAACAAAGATAATTATTATTTATCAATGTTACATAGACAAGTAGGAATTTGGGACACCTAGGTCGCAAAAAATGTCCCCCTTCGATACCTACCACTGTCATAACCACAAGTTGCTCTGGACCTATTAATTAAATGAAATATACATACACCAGGAATACTGATAAATATATAAATTTGTGGACCAGGTGTTTACAGTGAAACATATAAGTGAACAGTATTTAGATAAGGCTAAAGAGGTCTTTGTGGCATTTATGGATTTGGAAAAGGCGTATGACAGGGTGGATAGGGGGGCAATGTGGCAGATGTTGCAGGTGTATGGTGTAGGAGGTAGGTTACTGAAAGCAGTGAAGAGTTTTTACGAGGATAGTGAGGCTCAAGTTAGAGTATGTAGGAAAGAGGGAAATTATTTCCCAGAAAAAGTAGGCCTTAGACAAGGATGTGTGATGTCACCGTGGTTGTTTAATATATTTATAGATGGGGTTGTAAGAGAAGTAAATGCGAGGGTCTTGGCAAGAGGCGTGGAGTTAAAAGATAAAGAATCACACATGAAGTGGGAGTTGTCACAGTTGCTCTTTGCTGATGACACTGTGCTCTTGGGAGATTCTGAAGAGAAGTTGCAGAGATTGGTGGATGAATTTGGTAGGGTGTGCAAAAGAAGAAAATTAAAAGTGAATACAGGAAAGAGTAAGGTTACAAGGATAACAAAAAGATTAGGTGATGAAAGATTGGATATCAGATTGGAGGGAGAGAGTATGGAGGAGGTGAATGTATTCAGATATTTGGGAGTGGACGTGTCAGCAGATGGGTATATGAAAGATGAGGTGAATCATAGAATTGATGAGGGGAAAAGGGTGAGTGGTGCACTTAGGAGTCTGTGGAGACAAAGAACTTTGTCCTTGGAGGCAAAGAGGGGAATGCATGAGAGTATAGTTTTACCAATGCTCTTATATGGGTGTGAAGCATGGGTGATGAATGTTGCAGCGAGGAGAAGGCTGGAGGCAGTGGAGATGTCATGTCTGAGGGCAATGTGTGGTGTGAATATAATGCAGAAGAGACAATCTCTCCTTTCTTTGACTGGTTTCTTATTAACTGGGCTACTCTTAGGAGGGTACTTATTCTTCTTACCTTGTGGAGAATCATTATTTCTGATTCCTGCTCCTTGATATGCCCCTATGTAACTCCTTTTAGGAAATGAATTTTGATTATTAACATTAGGATAATTTTTCCCTTTGTGAAACTTGGCAGATACCTCAGAGTTATCATGTGTTGCATCTTTAAAATGAGTTAGTTGGCTGGTCTGCAACTGCACAATCAATTCTTGTAGACCTAGTCTTATTTCCTCCAGACCAAAATAATCCTTGTGATATTTGTTGGAGAGTCATTCAAGTGTTTTACAGCTTAATTTATTCTGTACCATGGCACTCAATAACCAGTCTGATTCCTTCAGATTATATTTATTACTTAAAGTTTTGAGAGTGCTCTCCAGTTTAACTCTAAACTGCTGTAAACTTTTGTAAGTGTGATCTGGAGATTTTAAATTAATAATGGTATTCACTAGATCCAACCTACTTTGTTCTATATTACCGTAAGTGACTTTCAACAAGTCAATTGCTTCCTTGTAAGAGTCATTTACATTGGGAAAGGCTTGTATGAGTATGTGAGCACCTCCTCTTACCTGCCCTTTGAGGTAAAATAATTTAGTTACACAGGCTAGGTCACTCCTGCCATGCACAGCTGCTTTAAAAATTGACCAAAATTCCTCCCAATTTTCACCAGGATTAAATACAGGTAAACATAGTTTTGGGAGTTTTGGCAAAGACATATTATTTGTTGGAGCAGACTGATTAACTGCCTGGTTTACACATTTTAATTTATTCAAGGCCTGACTTTTACAAGAAAGAATCTTTTCCTCTAATTCATAATACTGATTAATTATGAGATCTACTTCAGTCTAATCTACACAGTTTACTAATAAATCTCCTTCATATTTGTTGTAATATAATTTGTATGAATCATATCTATTCCCTAAAGCATCTAAATACAATTTTAAATCATCAGTATTCACAGTTTCTTGATTCATTAATTCCAAACATTTATTGTATGCTTTTGTTACATGACGAACATTGCCTTTCTAGCTTGCAGTGATGCTTTCTTTGCTCTATATTCCATATGTTTGTCTTCTACATTAATTTCCTCATTTTCAGCCATGATGCAATGTATTAAATTCAACCCAATTAATAACACTGATTACAGCTCACAACACTGACACAACCTACCTTTGAATAAATCCTAGCTACTTGAGCTTAGCAATTACACATGCAAGAAGTTATAATATAATTTTAAATGTGCATTAATACAAACCTTTAGCCAAACTTGGCTTATCAAAATTAATATTAAACAAATTAATATAATCCTTGCCAGAATTTGGCATAGCAAAATTAATATTATACACATTATAATCTTTAGACACACTTTTCTTATCAATTACACATACACTGATATAAATCTTGGCCAGAATTGTCTTATCAAATTAATATTATACAAATTAATATAAACTTAGCCAGAGTTGACTTATCAAAATTAATATTGTAATAATTATAATCCACTACACATTAAATAAATTTGTGAATTTAACATCCACCTCCTTCTGTCATTTCACATATAATTATTAAGTAATTAACCAATAAATGACTTCACTAATTACCTCCGGTTCAAGAAGGACCAACGGGCAAATTTAAATGTGGAAAATTGCATTTATCTGAATGTAACTAATTATGTACATAACAGTAAATGATAACAAAGATAATTATTATTTATTAATGTTACATAGACAAGTAGGAATTTGGGACACCTAGGTCACAAAAATGTCCCCCTTCGATACCTACCACTGTCATAACCACAAGTTGCTCTGAACCTATTAATTAAATGAAATATACATCACGAGGAATGCTGGTAAATATATAAATTTGTGGACTGTATATTAAAAATAATAAATGGTTATATATATACACAATTACATAACAGAAGGAAAATATATCTTAATATCACTCACCAATTTGACTGGAGATTAATGTGTATCATACTCAGAAAACCTCACTCTAACTAAATCTATGAAAATAATGCTGGCCAGAATTACACACAAATCTAGAGAGCTTATCTGAGGTTCCTGGAGCTGTCTTGTCCAGTCGTCTGATATCTCAAGTTATGCAGGAATGCACATCCACCAACTTCGCCTCCTATTTGAGAGGTGTCAACACAATTTTAACCTCTAGAGTACGAAAAATTCTTCTCATTACACCAACGTTTGTACAAAATTCAAAACCAAGATGGCGAGTTTCCTTCTGCGCAGACGCAGGCTTTCCGTTTTCTATGACATAAATATTATTAAATATAGTATGGCCATCTATTTACATATAAATACTGAATTTCTGGAAAATATATACAGTATTTTCCACAATACTGAAGTATGACATGCTGTACCTACTTAATACACTTCTAGTGTAATGATACTCAAGTATGATGCTGGTGTACCTACTTAATACACTTCGAGTGTTGTGATACTGAAGTATGATGCCGCTGTACCTTCTAAAAACTTCTGGTATCATTATACTGAAATATGACGCTGTTGTAGATCCTTAATACACTTCTAGTGTTATAATGTTTGTTTCCTGGTGGAAAGTTTGAATTTGTGCTGGGCTGTACATGTCCTAATTTGTTTATTTTTATTCAAGAATTTGGGATGTTAGTTTCCTTGTGATAACTTATGAATGCCTCTTCTGATTCACTTAAAATCTTCAACACTAATATTTAACTGCATTACAAACTTATGCCGCACTCTGCATTATTCTCCTCGTTGAAGTGCAGGGACTAGGGTTGTGAAACACGGGGATGCCTTTCTCGGATCGTGCAGTGACCGAAATGCATTTAGTTGTACCTAAAACTAGTGTCAGTGTGGTGGAGTGTGAATTATTCCAGTCACGGTGTTTTGTCAGTTGTTAATTGTTGTAGCCATTGTTAATCCTCAATTGTCAAAGCTTTTATAGTCCTGTGTGTTAGTTGGTAATTGTTGCAGCCACAGTGCTATGTGTATGTTGGTAATTGTTGCAGCCACAGTGCTATGTGTAGGTTGGTAATTGTTGCAGCCACAGCGCTATGTGTAGGTTGGTAATTATTGCAGCCACAGCGCTATGTGTAGGTTGGTAATTGTTGCAGCCACAGCGCTATGTGTAGGTTGGTAATTGTTGCAGCCACAGCGCTATGTGTAGGTTGGTAATTGTTGCAGCCACAGTGCTATGTGTAGGTTGGTAATTGTTGCAGCCACAGCGCTATGTGTAGGTTGGTAATTATTGCAGCCACAGCGCTATGTGTAGGTTGGTAATTGTTGCAGCCACAGCGCTATGTGTATGTTGGTAATTGTTGCAGCCACAGTGCTATGTGTATGTTGGTAATTGTTGCAGCCATAGTTCTGTGTATTAGTTATTAATTGTTCCAGTTACAATATTGTTTCAGCCACGGTATTTATTGTTCAGACCACAATGTTGTTGCAGCCACTGGTGCCGTGACGGTCATTCCTGATGATGGGGTCACGCCAACTGCCAGACGGGTGTCTGGAGCTGGCCTGGGTGTTCGGCTACAATGGTCAAGCTGCCAGCAACAACGTTAAGGTCAATAAGGATGGTCACCTCGTGTACCACGTGGCCGCTCTAGGCGTTGTCCATGATGTTACCAATACAAAACAGAGCTTCTATACCGGTCATAACAATGACATCACCAGGTAGGTAAGGCAGATGTGAGGGGATTTTTGCCTAGTTACTTTAATAGTTTTGTTATGCACCCTATACCCATCCTGTGAGCAGTAGTTAAAAGATTACAAAGGCACATATTCAAGACATTTATAGAGGAAACGTTTCACCTCAAGTTGCTTCTTCATTCCTAAGCAGATTAGAACTGGAGTCACTTGTAGGGCAACGCTTTCTCCTATAAAAGTCTTGAACTGGTCATACATGTCTTTATCTACATACTGTTAGTATCAGTGAAGGTCCACGTAGCCTGGCATCACTATACCTCTCCACTCACACCCCTCGGTGTATATACGGTATGTGTGAGTTCTTCCAGCTACGCTATTGTGACAGCGAAACGGTACAGCATTTAGATTTATGAGTGAGAATGGTTTCAAGACGTACCTGGCATGGGCTACTAGGCCTGCTCTAGTGCCTCTTTATTATTATGTTCTTATAGCTAACTACTTATGCAAGTTTTTGATCTGAGAGTTTGAAATTTTTCTCCAAAAATAACGTAGTAACCTGACTCATACTTAGTAATATGAAATAGTTTAATTTTGCCAAAGTATCTTATGCAGTTGTATAACTTTACTGAGCTGGTTTTGCTGAATGAGTCAACTGGTTCTTCCTATTACCTAACAATGAAATAGTACAAGATGTTTCAGGACGAGAAAACTAATTGCAGTGCCCGGTGGCACAGCCGGGATTTCAGATTAAAAAAAATCAAATCAACATGTAAATTTTTACTGTATGTGAAATTTCTTAAACTACCGTGAGTGAAAAATTAGACATTAATTTAAAAAAGGTACTTTCATCTGGAGGGGGACTCTACTTCAGCCACATTAGCCAGCCACTTTCCACATGGCTTCACCAGTGATAGTATCTGATATGTATGTGTGTGGTGATCAGCCTAGCAGTGACGGGTGACAGGAGCCTGGCAGCTACTGGACAGGTGGGCAAGGAAGCTTATATCACCGTGTGGGACACCACTACCTGTAACACCGTCAGTATCATGAAGGAGGCTCACACACACCGTGTGTCTGGCCTCGCCTTCTCTACTGACACCAAGGTAAATATTTTACACACTTCGTTGTCTGACGCGTCGATTTCTGAACGTTTACCTGGAGTTTACCTGGAGAGAGTTCCGGGGGTCAACGCCCCCGCGGCCCGGTCTGAGACCAGGCCTCCTGGTGGATCACAGCCTGATCAACCAGGCTGTTGCTGCTGGCTGCACGCAAACCAACATACGAGCTACAGCCCGGCTGATCCGGAACTGACTTTAGGTGCTTGTCCAGTGCCAGCTTGAAGACTGCCAGGGGTCTGTTGGTAATCCCCCTTATGTGTGCTGGGAGGCAGTTGAACAGTCTCGGGCCCCTGACACTTATTGTATGGTCTCTTAACGTGCTAGTGACACCCCTGCTTTTCATTGGGGGGATGGTGCATCGTCTGCCAAGTCTTTTGCTTTCGTAATGAGTGATTTTCGTGTGCAAGTTCGGTACTAGTCCCTCTAGGATTTTCCAGGTGTATATAATCATGTATCTCTCCCTCCTGCGTTCCAGGGAATACAGGTTTAGAAACCTCAAGCGCTCCCAGTAATTGAGGTGTTTTATCTCCGTTATGCGTGCCGTGAAAGTTCTCTGTACATTTTCTAGGTCGGCAATTTCACCTGCCTTGAAAGGTGCTGTTAGTGTGCAGCAATATTCCAGCCTAGATAGAACAAGTGACCTGAAGAGTGTCATCATGGGCTTGGCCTCCCTAGTTTTGAAGGTTCTCATTATCCATCCTGTCATTTTTCTAGCAGATGCGATTGATACAATGTTATGGTCCTTGAAGGTGAGATCCTCCGACATGATCACTCCCAGGTCTTTGACGTTGGTGTTTCGCTCTATTTTGTGGCCAGAATTTGTTTTGTACTCTGATGACGATTTAATTTCCTCATGTTTACCATATCTGAGTAATTGAAATTTCTCATCGTTGAACTTCATATTGTTTTCTGCAGCCCACTGAAAGATTTGGTTGATGTCTGCCTGGAGCTTTGCAGTGTCTGCAATGGAAGACACTGTCATGCAGATTCGGG
>NC_091307.1:25594120-25796620 GCF_038502225.1 Cherax quadricarinatus | reverse complement strand
CTGGCATATTCGACTTGTAATTGTCGCATTAATCATGATAATATGAAAAAAAAACTGTTTTTGTAATTTCTGGTGTAATGTGTGTGGCAGCTGCTGGCGTCTGTAGGAGGCGCTGACGATAAACAAGTGTTGATGGTGTGGCAGTGGGAGAAGGGCCTCCAACTTGCACATAATATCGCCTATTCTGGCAAGGTCAGTCCTATTTATCTACGTCTGATGTACTGGATAACCTAGTCACTGTTCACCTTTAGACTATTATTTAGTGTATAACATGAAGAGGAAAAATGTATTTCCGGTCAACCTGAAACCCTTCTCAGGAGCCGAGGAGGGTCTCAAGCACACCATTAATATTTGCGTTATTTCTGCATCTTGGTTACTCGATTGTGTTTCTTTGGTTAACCCTAGTTTAATAATGTTTTTTTAATCAATATTCTGAAGCCTGTCTTCTCAGGTGGAGAGAGTTGAGTGGGAACCGGGGTCAAAGACCAGTTTGGTCACCTGCGGTCATAACCACATCAAGTTCTGGAAGCTGAACAACAATGTACTGCAGGTGAGTCCTCCACGCACTATAGAACTCATAGTTGCCTCAAGTTAGGGTTGTCAAGGTGATATTGACAACCAACATCAAGGTCAGTAAGTGATAGAGTAACTGATAGCTTCTTTTTATAGCAAAAGTGGGTAGATCAGGTGTGTTGTTACCCTCTTCTGTATAATAGTTACATTGTGGGAACAAGAGCTAGTTGTGTTTCCCTTTTATATTTCTTCCTACAAGACGAGTTTCGCTCACACGGTGTTGATATATTATATGGTGTATTGTAACGAGGTCCAGGAGAGAAAAGTTCCTGTGGAAAAGACTGCTGGGTCACTAAATATGTTTCACACAATACTAATAAAATATTAACAAGTTGTATGTTAACAATAGTTAGTGAGAGATAATTTTATATACTCTATGCCCATCCTGTGGACAGTAGCTAAAGGTTGCGGACTCATTTATAATGGGTCGAGGGACTGGGCCCAAAGTTTTGATAACTAAGCAAGTTACAGTGGTAATAAACTATTTACAAATTAATGGTCTGGTAACTGTCATAATTAGCTCTTTATGTAGACATAAATTCAGTAAAAAAAGGAAACTTACGATGTACCTGATAAGCTCGGGTGGTTTAATATCTTCATTATGCACCCCATACCCATCCTGTGAGAGGTAGTTAAAAAATTACAGAGGTACGTAATGGGTCCAGGGGCTGAGCCGCAGAGATTTAATAGCTGAACAAGTTACAGTGGCAATGGACTATTTACATACTTATATCTGGTTACAATCGCTCTGGTGGGAAGTAAGCGTTGTTGTTTTGACAGGGAAACTCGGGTGTATTTGGAGATGAATCTAGGAGCGACCAGCTGTGTGTGTCTTACCTACCAGACTCCAGGGTTGTCACTGGTACTGCCAGTGGTCACCTCTATGTCTGGAACGAAGCAAAAATTGTCACTGCCATCAAGGACGTTCATCCCGTGAGTCCGGCACCTCTTTTTTATTGCATTATCCTCTGGAAAAACGTCATCTAATGCGATAATATGAAATTTAAATTGCAACTTTCAGTATATCAGTAAAGTAAAAATTACATAAGATAAACTTAAGCAGTTTGTTATTTTCACGAAATTTAAAAGTTTTCACAATTTATAAAATGGTATTTTTTTTTGTCTCACTGTAATGCCAAGTGAATTCGATTTTTTAAGAAAAAATTGAATTAAGGAGCAACTAGCAATGATTATCGGCAGCCTGGCGATGCCCATGTCTGGTTTTCCATGATCAAAACAGTATTGAAAAGTAAAAGTTTTGGTATATACATCATTGCAGTTGGCAGTGCAATAGCAAAAGTAGTTGCAGTACTATTAGTACTTTAGTAGAGGCAGTTGTAGCCCATGTTTTACAACTACTTCTAGTTCCCGTGAAATATCCATACCTGTATATGCCTTTCCCACTTAGTCATTCTCTGACTCGCACTCAGGGCGGGGTACTGGTGACGGAGGTGTACCCTGGAGGACTGCTCTCTGGAGGTACTGACGGCAATGTCACCCTCTTTGACAAGCAGCTCAACAAAGTCTCCACCGTCTCAGGTGAGTCACTGTTCACTTTGCTCTTGTAACATGGGAAAAATTCTGGCTGCAAGAACAGCAGATCTGTCTGGAGCTCAAGAAGATGTACGATGGAGCTTCCATTACTTGTGATCAGTGACCTACACAGATTTATGACTTACCTGGAGTTTACACCTACTTTACCCCCTTTACCTCCTTTACACGTCTCCTTTACCCCCTCCCGCCAACCTTTCCTAGGCCGACCTCTATCCCGCTTTCCCTCCGCTATAGATTTATACACTCGAAGTCATTCTGTTTTGTTCCATCCTCTCAACGTGTTCGAACCACTTCAACAACCCCTCCTCAGCCCTCTGGATAATAGTTTTGGTAATCCCGCACCCCCTCCTAATTTCCAAACTACGAATTCTCTGCATTATATTCACACCACACACTGCCCTCAGACATGACGTTTCCACTGTCTCCAGCCTGCTCCTTGTTGCAACATTCACCACCCATGCTTCACACCCATATAAGAGCGTTGGTATAACTATACTCATACATTCTCCTCTGCTTCCATGGAGAAAGTTCTTTGTCTCCACAGACTCCTCAGTGCACCACTCACCTTTTTCCCTTCGTCAGTCCTATGATTCACCTCATCTTTCATAGACCCATTTGCTGACACGTCCACTCCTAAATATCTGAATACATTCACCTCCTCTATACTCTCTCCCTCCAATCTGATATCCAATCTTTCGTTACTTATTTTTTTTTCTTATCCTCATCACCTTACTCTGTCCTATGTTCACTTTTAATTGTTTTCTTGTACATACCCTACCAAACTCCACCAACCTCTGCAACTTCTGTTCAGAATCTCCCAAAAGCAGTGTCATCAGCAAAGAGCAACTGTGACAACTCTCACTTTGTGTTAGATTCTCTATATTTTAACCCCACACCTCTTCATATAAATATCTAACTATTTGTATCGTGATATGTCTCGCTCTACAACTGTGTGTTATCTTTATTACTTTCAGTAAGCTGATATATCCAGTTTATTACAAACTTATGAAATCCAGCATTAGCATGGGCTTAAGACCCATTTTACACCAAAGTGAAAAGTTGACACTGACCCACGTATTTCTGTATACCTGGAGTTTACCTGGAGAGAGTTCCGGGGGTCAACGCCCCCGCGGCCCGGTCTGAGACCAGGCCTCCTGGTGGATCAGAGCCTGATCAACCAGGCTGTTGCTGCTGGCTGCACGCAAACCAACATACGAGCCACAGCCCGGCTGATCCGGAACTGACTTTAGGTGCTTGTCCAGTGCCAGCTTGAAGACTGCCAGGGGTCTGTTGGTAATCCCCCTTATGTGTGCTGGGAGGCAGTTGAACAGTCTCGGGCCCCTGACACTTATTGTATGGTCTCTTAACGTGCTAGTGACACCCCTGCTTTTCATTGGGGGGATGGTGCATCGTCTGCCAAGTCTTTTGCTTTCGTAGTGGGTGATTTTCGTGTGCAAGTTCGGTACTAGTCCCTCTAGGATTTTCCAGGTGTATATAATCATGTATCTCTCCCTCCTGCGTTCCAGGGAATACAGGTTTAGGAACCTCAAGCGCTCCCAATAATTGAGGTGTTTTATCTCCGTTATGCGCGCCGTGAAAGTTCTCTGTACATTTTCTAGGTCGGCAATTTCACCTGCCTTGAAAGGTGCTGTTAGTGTGCAGCAATATTCCAGCCTAGATAGAACAAGTGACCTGAAGAGTGTCATCATGGGCTTGGCCTCCCTAGTTTTGAAGGTTCTCATTATCCATCCTGTCATTTTTCTAGCAGATGCGATTGATACAATGTTATGGTCCTTGAAGGTGAGATCCTCCGACATGATCACTCCCAGGTCTTTGACGTTGGTGTTTCGCTCTATTTTGTGGCCAGAATTTGTTTTGTACTCTGATGAAGATTTAATTTCCTCATGTTTACCATATCTGAGTAATTGAAATTTCTCATCGTTGAACTGTTACAAAGATCAAATTTACGTTGGTATAAGAGTGATTCTTTGCAGGAGCTCCGAGCCTAGTGTATGGCGTGGCGGGACCCATACATTCCCTCACTGTCTTCAGGGAGAAGGTGAGTGAAGCTATCATCCATACTTACAGCATGAATGACATTTTGTGGTTTATAGCGAATGACCAGCAGACAGTTACGGCATTGTTGCTGACTGGTATATTTACCCCTGGGTATACTTTAAAATTTTGTCTTTTGTAATATACTGGTAGACAGCAACCGTCCTGCCAAGTGAGTGTAAAACGAGAGCCTATAATTGTTTTACATGATGGTAGGATTGCTGATGTCTTTTGTCTGTCTCATAAATATGCAAGATTACAGGTACGTCTTGCTACTTCTACTTACACTTAGATCACACTACACATACATGTACACATTTATTTATACACACTCATCTGAGTTTTCTTTGATTTTATCTTAATAGTTCTTGGTCTTATTACTTTTCCTTTTATATCCATGGGGAAGTGGAATAAGAATCTTTCCTCCATAAGCCATGCGTGTTGTAAAAGTCAACTAAAATGCCGGGAACAATGGGCTAGTAACCCCTTTTCCTGTAAAGATTACTAAAAAGAATAAGAAGAAGAAAATTGTCAAAGCGGGAAGTCTGAATGCGCGTGGATGTTGTGCAAATGATAAGAAAGAGATGATTGTGGATGTTATGAATGAGAAGAAACTGGATGTCCTGGCTTTAAGTGAAACAAAGCTGAATGGGGTGGGAGAGTTTCAATGGAGAGGAATAAATGGGATTAGGTCAAGGGTTTCAAATAGAGTTTGAGCTAAAGAAGGAGTAGCAATAATGTTGAAGGATAAGCTGTGGCAGGAAAAGAGGGACTATAAATGTATTAATTCAAGGATTATGTGGAGTAAAATAAAGATTGGATGTGAAAAGTGGGTTATAATAAGCGTGTATGCACCTGGAGAAGAGAGAAGTGTAGAGGAGAGAGAGAGAGTTTGGGAAATGTTGAGTGAATGCGTGGGGAGTTTTGAATCAAGTGTGAGAGTAATGGTGGTTGGGGATTTCAATGCTAAAGTGGGTAAAAATGTTATGGAGGGAGTAGTAGGTAAATTTGGGGTGCCAGGGGTAAATGTAAATGGGGAGCCTTTAATTGAGCTATGTGTAGAAAGAGATTTGGTAATAAGTAATACATATTTTATGAAAAAGAGGATAAATAAATATACAAGGTATGATGTAGCACGTAATGAAAGTAGCTTATTAGATTATGTATTGGTGGATAAAAGGTTGATGGGTAGGCTCCAGGATGTACATGTTTATAGAGGGGCAACTGATATATCGGATCATTATTTAGTTGTAGCTACAGTTAGAGTAAGAGGTAGATGGGAAAAGAGGAAGGTGGCAACAACAAGTAAGAGGGAGGTGAAAGTGTATAAACTAAGGGAGGAGGAAGTTCGGGTGAGATATAAGCGACTATTGGCAGAACGGTGGGCTAGTGCAAAGATGAGTAGTGGGGGGGGGGGGTTGAAGAGGGTTGGAATAGTTTTAAAAATGCAGTATTAGAATGTGGGGCAGAAGTTTGTGGTTATAGGAGGGTGGGGGCAGGAGGAAAGAGGAGTGATTGGTGGAATGATGAAGTAAAGGGTGTGATAAGAGAGAAAAAGGTAGCTTATGAGAGGTTTTTACAAAGCAGAAGTGTTATAAGAAGAGCAGAGTATATGGAGAGTAAAAGAAAGGTAAAGAGAGTGGTGATCAAGTGCAAAAGGAGAGCAGATGAGTGGGAGAGGCACTGTCAAGAAATTTTAATGAAAATAAGAAAAAAATTTGGAGTGAGTTAAACAAGTTAAGAAAGCCTAGGGAAAGTATGGATTTGTCAGTTAAAAACAGAGTAGGAGAGTTAGTAGATGGGGAGATGGAGGTATTAGGTAGATGGCGAGAATATTTTGAGGAACTTTTAAATGTTAAGGAAGAAAGAGAGGCAGTAATTTCATACACTGGCCAGGGAGGTATACCATCTTTTAGGAGTGAAGAAGAGCAGAATGTAAGTGTGGTGGAGGTACGTGAGGCATTACGTAGAATGAAAGGGGGTAAAGCAGCTGGAACTGATGGGATCATGACAGAAATGTTAAAAGCAGGGGGGGATATAGTGTTGGAGTGGTTGGTACTTTTGTTTAATAAATGTATGAAAGAGGGGAAGGTACCTAGGGATTGGCGGAGAGCATGTATAGTCCCTTTATATAAAGGGAAAGGGGGCAAAAGAGACTGTAAAAATTATAGATGAATAAGTTTACTGAGTATACCAGGAAAAGTGTACGGTAGGTTTATAATTGAAAGAATTAGAGGTAAGACAGAATGTAGGATTGCGGATGAGCAAGGAGGTTTCAGAGTGGGTTGGGGATGTGTAGATCAAGTGTTTACATTGAAGTATATATGTGAACAGTATTTAGATAAAGGTAGGGAAGTTTTTGTTGCATTTATGGATTTAGAAAAGGCATATGATAGAGTGGATAGAGGAGCAATGTGGCAGATGTTGCAAGTATATGGAATAGGTGGTAAGTTATTAAATGCTGTAAAGAGTTTTTATGAGGATAGTGAGGCTCAGGTTAGGGTGTGTAGAAGAGAGGGAAAATACTTCCCGGTAAAAGTAGGTCTTAGACAGGGATGTGTAATGTCACCAATGTTGTTTAATATATTTATAGATGGGGTTGTAAAGGAAGTAAATGCTAGGGTGTTCGGGAGAGGGGTGGGATTAAATTTTGGGGAATCAAATTCAAAATGGGAATTGACACAGTTACTTTTTGCTGATGATACTGTGCTTATGGGAGATTCTGAAGAAAAATTGCAAAGGTTAGTGGATGAGTTTGGGAGTGTGTGTAAAGGTAGAAAGTTGAAAGCGAACATAGAAAAGAGTAAGGTGATGAGGGTATCAAATGATTTAGATAAAGAAAAATTGGATATCAAATTGGGGAGGAGGAGTATGGAAGAAGTGAATGTTTTCAGATACTTGGGAGTTGACGTGTCGGCGGATGGATTTATGAAGGATGAGGTTAATCATAGAATTGATGAGGGAAAAAAGGTGAGTGGTGCGTTGAGGTATATGTGGAGTCAAAAAACGTTATCTATGGAGGCAAAGAAGGGAATGTATGAAAGTATAGTAGTACCAACACTCTTATATGGGTGTGAAGCTTGGGTGGTAAATGCAGCAGCGAGGAGACGGTTGGAGGCAGTGGAGATGTCCTGTTTAAGGGCAATGTGTGGTGTAAATATTATGCAGAAAATTCGGAGTGTGGAAATTAGGAAAAGGTGTAGAGTTAATAAAAGTATTAGTCAGAGAGCAGAAGAGGGGTTGTTGAGGTGGTTTGGTCATTTAGAGAGAATGGATCAAAGTAGAATGACATGGAAAGCATATAAATCTATAGGGGAAGGAAGGAGGGGTAGGGGTCGTCCTCGAAAGGGTTGGAGAGAGGGGGTAAAGGAGGTTTTGTGGGCAAGGGGCTTGGACTTCCAGCAAGCGTGCGTGAGCATGTTAGATAGGAGTGAATGGAGACGAATGGTACTTGGGACCTGACGATCTGTTGGAGTGTGAGCAGGGTAATATTTAGTGAAGGGATTCAGTGAAACCGGTTATTTTCATATAGTCGGACTTGAGTCCTGGAAATGGGAAGTACAATGCCTGCACTTTAAAGGAGGAGTTTGGGATATTGGCAGTTTGGAGGAATATGTTGTGTATCTTTATACGTATATGCTTCTAAACTGTTGTGTTCTGAGCACCTCTGCAAAAATAGTGATAATGTGTGAGTGTGGTGAAAGTGTTGAATGATGATGAAAGTTTTTCTTTTCGGGGATTTTCTTTCTTTTTTGGGTCACCCTGCCTCGGTGGGAGACGGCCGACTTGTTGAAAATATAAAAAAAAAAAAATATATATATATATATATATATATATATATATATATATATATATATATATATATATATATATATACAATAAGATCACAGTAAACAGGTGATTTCAGAATATGCAAAACAACCACTCTGAAAGAATAGAGAAATTTCAAGCGCTTTCGTGACTACTCACTTTCATAGTTCCTTGATAATGTGAGTAGTCACGAAAGCGCTTGGAATTTCTCTATTCTTTCAGAGTGGTTGTTTTGCATATATATATATATATATATATATATATATATATATATATATATATATATATATATATATATATATATATATATATATATATATATATATATATATATATATATATATATATATATATATATATATATATATATATATATATATATATATATATATATATATATATATATATATATATTTGTATGGAGCGAGAGAGATTACCTCTTCTAGTACTGTACTGGTTTTGTTTACGTGCCGTGTGACTGATGGTCATACGCCTGAGAAATGGGAAATAATCGGATGCATCCTCCTTGAAGAGACTCTTGCCTATTTAACGAATTATCCTCATTGCGATACATAGAGACAATTAGTAGGCTACCTGACACTGGCATTTACTTAGGATATTAGTACATTTCCCCAAAATAATTTACAAATCCATTGTATCTGGCAGCTAATAATTGGAACGGAGAAGAACGAGGTGTGGATGGGGAGTGTTGAGGGCGGGGTAGGAGCAGCAACATGTGTGGTACAAGGACACAGCCTGGGAGAGGCCTGGGGCCTGGCCACACATCCCACTAAGCCTGTGGCTGTCACCGCATCAGACGACCGCACAGTCAGGTCAGTTTTGTTTACACACTTCAATTTACGTTCTAAATGCCTTTAAATTGCCCGTACTATATTATCTCTGAATAGTTTCCTATTCCCGGATGGGTGTGAATCATAATGCTTATTGTGGAAAATTGGATTTATCTGAATGTAACTAAATATGTACATAACAGTAAATATTAACAAAGATAATTATTATTTATCAATGTTACATAGACAAGTAGGAATTTGGGACACCTAGGTCGCAAAAAATGTCCCCCTTCGATACCTACCACTGTCATAACCACAAGTTGCTCTGGACCTATTAATTAAATGAAATATACATACACCAGGAATACTGGTAAATATATAAATTTGTGGACTGTATATTAAAAATAATAAATGGTTATATATATACACAATTACATAACAGAAGGAAAATATATCTTAATATCACTCACCAATTTGACTGGAGATTAATGTGTATCATACTCAGAAAACCTCACTCTAACTAAATCTGAAAATAATGCTGGCCAGAATTACACACAAATCTAGAGAGCTTATCTGAGGTTCCTGGAGCTGTCTTGTCCAGTCGTCTGACATCTCAAGTTATGCAGGAATACACATCCACCAATTTCGCCTCCTATTTGAGAGGTGTCAACACAATTTTAACCTCTAGAGAACGAAAAATTCTTCCCATTACACCAACGTTTGTACAAAATTCAAAACCAAGATAGCGAGTCTCCTTCTGCGCAGGCGCAGCTTCCCGTTTTCGATAACACAATTTTTATTAAATACAGTATGGCCAACTATTTATATGTAACTGTATTTCTGGAAAATATATACAGTATTTTCCACACTTATAACCCAGTTATGACCAATGTTTTATTTAGTGGTAATAAAATATTCTTATTGTATTCCTTAATTAATGTACTGTGTACAACAAGTATATGAAGTAAATGTAAAAAGAAAATAGTGGTACTTAGATATCAATTTTCCGTAATTCTGCTCTGGCTACCGCTCACAGGATGAGCGTGGGATGCACAGTGAACTAGCCGCTCAGGCGACACATCTAACTAAACTAACTGTGATGGGTTAGAACCTTAGAGTGTGGCAGTATGGTTTAGCTTGGCCTCGGCTTTAAAATGAGCTGAAGTAAAATAACAGCTCTTGGCACGTAGATTCAACGCCATAAGGTCTGATTTGGGAGATAAGCCTGAGACCGAGAACATTGAGTTCACCCAATGTCCTTTGATTTATTTTTAAGCTTAGATTATCTATTTATTCGTTGTGGGCCCTTAATTATTCTATCGGTGGGGTAAATTTGGTAAAAAAAAAAAAATATCATGATGGTATACAGTACCGACAGGTTGGTAGGTAAGACACATAGGCAACAGTTAGGCAACTTTATTCCGAAACGTTTCGCCTACACAGTAGGCTTCTTCAGTCGAATACAGAAAGTAGGCAGGAACAGTAGAGATGTGAAGACGATGTAATCAGTCCATCACCCTTGAAGTCGTAGAATTTGAGGTTGTCAGTCCCTCGGCCTGGAGAAGTTCAGTTCCATAGTCAGGAACTATGGAACTGAACTTCTCCAGGCCGAGGGACTGACAACCTCAAATTCTACGACTTCAAGGGTGATGGACTGATTACATCGTCTTCACATCTCTACTGTTCCTGACTACTTTCTGTATTCGACTGAAGAAGCCTACTGTGTAGGCGAAACGTTTCGGAATAAAGTTGCCTAACTGTTGCCTATGTGTCTTACCTACCAAAAAAAAAAAAAAAACTTATGTTTTCAGTATTTGACGAAAATAATGTTACCAGATTGTGGGAATTAGATGAGAGACGACCCTTGGCTACCACAGTATTGGAGAAGGCAGTACGAGCAGCTGCCTTCAGCCCAGATGGTCAACATGTAGCTGTTGGCCTCACGCATGGCACCTTTGTCATCTTTCAGGCAGAGTGAGTCCTTCCGCATTCTACGTTAGTCCTTCCATACTAATTCTGCAGTCATAATGAGTCCTTCTATATGCACCTCATCATACTTAAGAAGTGATTCACACTTATCCTGCAGGCAGAATGAGTCCTTCCATACTATCGCACCCTGCAAGAAAAGCGAGTCTCTTCATACTCCTTCTTCCAATGGAGGAATGAGTCCTCATTCCTCCATTGGAGGAGTCCTATATTTATCCTGCAGGTGGAGTCCTATAATACCTCCTACCCTCCATCCATGTCCTACTATCTCTGGTTCTAGGTTATAAATCGGAGGTACATAGACAGATGCAGCTTAACAATAATCCCGTGATTAATGCATCCACTGTAAAAAATGTATCAGTTTATAAAATTTTTGTTAATTTAATCAGAATAAACTTATTTTTGACGACTAACTGGATGGCCTGAGCCACCCTGTGACTGGACGGCCTGAACCACCCTGTGACTGGACGGCCTGAGCCACCCTGTGACTGGACGGCCTGAGCCACCCTGTGACTGGATGGCCCGGTGGCCTGGTGGCTAAAGCTCCCGCTTCACACACGGAGGGTCCGGGTTCGATTCCCGGCGGGTGGAAACATTTCGACACGTTTCCTTACACCTGTTGTCCTGTTCACCTAGCAGCAAATAGGTACCTGGGTGTTAGTCGACTGGTGTGGGTCGCATCCTGGGGGACAAGATTAAGGACCCTAATGGAAATAAATTAGACAGTCCTCGACGACGCACTGACTTTCTTGGGTTATCCTGGGTGGCTAACCCTCCGGGGTTAAAAATCCGAACGAAATCTTATCTTATCTTATCTTAACCACCCTGTGACTGGACGGCCTGAGCCACCCTGTGACTGGACGGCCTGAACCACCCTGTGACTGGATGGCCTGAGCTACCCTGTGACTGGACGGTCTGAGCCACCCTGTGACTGGACGGCCTGAACCACCCTGTGACTGGATGGCCTGAGCTACCCTGTGACTGGACGGTCTGAGCCACCCTGTGACTGGATGGCCTGAGCCACCCTGTGACTGGACGGCCTGAGCTACCCTGTGACTGGACGGCCTGAGCCACCCTGTGACTGGACGGCCTGAGCCACCCTGTGACTGGATGGCCTGAACCACCCTGTGACTGGACGGCCTGAACCACCCTGTGACTGGACGGCCTGAGCCACCCTGTGACTCGACGGCTTGAACCACCCTGTGACTGGACGGCCTGAACCACCCTTTGACTGGACGGCCTGAACCACCCTGTGACTGGACGGCCTGAACCACCCTGTGACTCGACGGCCTGAACCACCATGTGACTCGACGGCCTGAACCACCCTGTGACTAGACGGCCTAACTACCATGTGACTCGACGGCCTGAGCCACCCTGTGACTGGACGGCCTGAGCCACCCTGTGACTGGACGGCCTGAGCCACCCTGTGACTGGACGGCCTGAGCCACCCTGTGACTGGACGGCCTGAACCACCCTGTGACTGGATGGCCTGAGCCACCCTGTGACTGGACGGCCTGAGCCGCCCTGTGACTGAACGGCCTGAGCTACCCTGTGACTGGACGGTCTGAGCCACCCTGTGACTGGATGGCCTGAGCCACCCTGTGACTGGACGGCCTGAGCTACCCTGTGACTGGACGGCCTGAGCCACCCTGTGACTGGACGGCCTGAGCCACCCTGTGACTGGATGGCCTGAACCACCCTGTGACTGGACGGCCTGAACCACCCTGTGACTGGACGGCCTGAGCCACCCTGTGACTCGACGGCTTGAACCACCCTGTGACTGGACGGCCTGAGCCACCCTGTGACTGGATGACCTGAACCACCCTGTGACTGGACGGCCTGAGCCACCCTGTGACTGGACGGCCTGAACCACCATGTGACTGGACGGCTTGAACCACCCTGTGACTGGACGGCCTGAACCACCCTGTGACTGGACGGCCTGAACCACCCTGTGACTGGACGGCCTGAGCCACCCTTTGACTGGACGGCCTGAACCACCCTGTGACTGGACGGCCTGAACCACCCTGTGACTGGACGGCCTGAACCACCATGTGACTGGACGGCCTGAACCACCATGTGACTGGACGGCCTGAACCACCCTGTGACTGGACGGCCTGAACCACCCTGTGACTGGACGGCCTGAACCACCATGTGACTGGACGGCCTGAACCACCATGTGACTGGACGGCCTGAACCACCATGTGACTGGACGGCCTGAACCACCCTGTGACTGGACGGCCTGAACCACCCTGTGACTGGACGGCCTGAGTCACCCTGTGACTGGACGGCCTGAACCACCCTGTGACTGGACGGCCTGAACCACCCTTTGACTGGACGGCCTGAACCACCCTGTGACTGGACGGCCTGAACCACCCTGTGACTCGACGGCCTGAACCACCATGTGACTCGACGGCCTGAACCACCCTGTGACTAGACGGCCTAACTACCATGTGACTCGACGGCCTGAGCCACCCTGTGACTAGACGGCCTAACTACCATGTGACTCGACGGCCTGAACCACCCTGTGACTCGACGGCCTGAACCACCATGTGACTAGACGGCCTGAACCACCATGTGACTAGACGGCCTGAACCACCCTGTGACTAGACGGCCTGAACCACCCTGTGACTAGACGGCCTGAACCACCATGTGACTCGACGGCCTGAACCACCCTGTGACTCGACGGCCTGAACCACCCTGTGACTGGACGGCCTGAACCACCCTGTGACTAGACGGCCTGAACCACCATGTGACTCGACGGCCTAAACCACCCTGTGACTGGACGGCCTGAACCACCCTGTGACTACGGCCTGAACTACCTTGTGACTCTACGGCCTGAACCACCCTGTGACTCGACGGCCTGAACCACCCTGTGACTTCACCGCTCTCTGGACGGTCTGAATCGTCATGTGACTGTATCGTTGGAATACCCTGTGACAGATTGATCTGTATCATTTTGGTGGTGCAGGCAGCTGAAGGAGGAGCACCGCATCAGTGACCGCAAAGAAGTGCGACACGATCTCAAGTACTCACCGTGTGGAGCCTTTCTCGCTGTTGCTTCTAATGATAACTTTGTAAGTCTAAATTTTAAAAGTTATGGAAAGAGTTACCACTTGATATGGTTTAAATATACCTGTACTAATAGCCCGTCACTATCTGACGGCACCCCGTTCCATACGTGAAGAGAATGTAAATAAAATAGTCTTGGTTGCCACAGGTGGACATATACAAGGTGGAGCCAGGGTATGAGAGGTGCCATGTGCTGCAGGGAGCCTCTTCCTTCATCACACACCTTGACTGGTCTACAGATTCCTGCTATTTGCAGCTTAACTCTGGCGCACGAGAGAGACTTATCTTCCAAGTTGAAAGTTTGTAATCATCATAATTACTGTTAAGGATTGTCGTTGTCCTGGACCGGGTCATGGGGCGACGACCCCAGGAACCATTTCATTAACAGGTAATCAAAAGATAGGCAGGGTTGCATTAATCAAAACTTATTTATAAAGTACAGTATGAGAAAAAGGTAGAGCATGGTACGGACAACGTCCCAGCGACTATGGTCATCAGTCTTCTGAGCAGTTAATCAGGGCGCTATATATCAGCTCCTAGGCAATGAAAATTTTGTTGTTGACTCAGGTGGTAAGTTGGGGGGGGGGGGGTTGGCTCTTGTGGGGCTTAGGCAAGAAGAATCCACTTGACCTAATTGTGAATGTATTGTTTCCGTTCGTTTCCCTTTCCGGTAAAAACCTTGTTTACTTTATAATTCCTCACTCATATTCGGGCAACATATTTTTCCCGGACTCCCTCAATAAGGGTTATGCTTTGGTGGCCCTTAATAACTTCAACCATACCTACAATAACTAATAATACGAAAAGATCTTCAACTGAATTTCAGTAACTTCAGACAGAAGATGGACACCAATTAGTCACTATCATCACTCCATCATGCAAGAAGAGTCAATGTCAATGGCACATACCGTAAAATCAGCAGACTCCTGAAAGTTATTTCTGCCTGGCTTTGGCTGAGCTACAAGATAAGATTTTGTTGGGATTATTATCTCGAAGGGTTGATGACCTAACTTAATAAAGTCCATACATCATCTGGGACTGTCGATCTTATTACCATTGGGATCAATTAATCTTTTCCCCCAGGATGCCACATACAACAGTCGACCATCACCCAAGTACCTACTTACTGCTAGTTGAACAGAGGTAGCAGATGTAAGGAAACGTACCCAACGTTTTATCCGTGTTAACCCCCGTCCCTTAGTGTGTCAACCGAGGACGCAACTAACCGAGTCGCAGCACCCTCTGGATGTCACCACTGCAACACTTGGGCTGGGTTACAAGTACCTCTGGGAATTTGCACCACCATTTAATTTAGACTGGGTACGGGCTGGGGGGGGGAGCAAAAGCTGCAAATCTCACTTACCTTAGGGTGAATATCATATCAAGTATATCACCTGAGGCGCACATCAACCATATAAGTGCTGCAGCCTCTATTTTCCTATTTCCACTTTTCTTATATACCGTACTATACAACCCTTCCTATCTCTTGGTTACCTGTTGATGGTTCTTGTGATCTTTGGCCACATGATCTGGTCCAGGGTCAGGCCCTGTAGATGATGGCCTTCATGGGAGGCGCCTTGACACCGGTGAAGGGCTTTTCATCCGAGGAATTGGAGCTACCATCCCTTTCCTTGAGTCGAATCTGATTGCCTCCCACTCCAATCAAGTATCTAAATTACCGGGAATGTTTGAAGTCCCTTGATCTGCACTCCTGAGGGACTGAATACCACAATCTGATATTCAACCATTCTTCTCTGAATTGGACTGAGGAAGCCACTGGATGGCAAAACGTTTCCACAATAAAGATACCCAAGTGTTGAATAGGTGTCAAATTTATCAACTTGTCGGTTCTCTGAACCATTTATCTACATGTCTTCCACTTAGTTACCCTATTTACTTTTCAGTTAAACAGGTGTCTAAGAACTAGTTGAATGTGACCCTAATCGGAGGCAATCAGGTTCAATCGAAGGAAAGGAAGATCATGTCTGATTCGTTGGATCAAGAGCCCCTCACCAATAGCAAGGAACCTTCCTTGATGAGTTGACTAATAATAAAAAAACTGCATCACTTAATTTATCACATCTATTAAATAAAACTTGACTGATGTAGATTTTTGGCTTGTGTGCCAGAGGAGAGTGTTGTTGGTGACAGCAGCATAACTGAGGTGGAGTGGTCATCATGGACATGTGTGCTAGGGGCGCAAGTAGCTGGTATCTGGCCCAAGTATTCAGACACCTCAGATGTGAACGCCTGCCATGCTAACATGGATCTGGGTGTTATAGTCACTGCAGGTGATGACGGCTTCCTCAGGCTCTTCAGATTCCCTTGTGCTAAGAAAGGTGAGGAAGAAGTGGCCTTGATTATTATTATTATTATTATTATTATTATTATTATTATTATTATTATTATTATTTTTATTATCATCATCAAAACTAAGCGCTAAACCCACAAGGGTCATACAGCGCTGAGTGGCCTTTATTTATTTTTTTTTTTTGCATTAAATACAGTACTTTAAAGGAATAGTCACAACGGTCAGACTT
Organism: Cherax quadricarinatus; assembly: GCF_038502225.1. NCBI lineage: Eukaryota > Metazoa > Arthropoda > Malacostraca > Decapoda > Parastacidae > Cherax > Cherax quadricarinatus. The sequence goes on along the minus strand of NC_091307.1, from coordinate 25,780,242 downwards.
AATTCTCTTAAATTCTTAGTAGTTACTGGTAGATATGTGAATTAATGTGATACAGTTTTTTTGCACAAAAAGTGTTATTAAAATGTACGCAATATAACAGAGAACTGCTGAATTTTACCTTAATTTATCCTAGAGTTTATAATGTTAACATCAGTGAAAAGTAACAATTTTATGATGGTTGATTTTCGCAACTGTGAATTTCACTCAGCCGAGACGGCAAGTTAGGCTTAATGTATATTTATTTATATTAAGGTTTATGAATAATTTTCGCAAAGGAATTGCAGTCATCATATTAAATTACACTTTAATTTGGTGCTTCTGAATGCAGACTCGAAAAGTGAGAGTTATGTGGGTCACAGTGAACACGTGAGTAACGTACGGTGGAGCTGTGACTCTCGGTACGTGGTGTCCGTGGGAGGTGGTGATCACGCACTCTGTCTCTGGAAGCTCAAGTCTCCACCATACACTTCAACACACCCTCAACAAACAGGTTACACCCACCACAAAGTCCACCTCTAATAAGATTATTTTTGTTTTAGAATCACATCAGTAACCATCCTCGTCTTCACTCATGAACAGTGAGTGAAGACGAGTCAAATTATTAATTTTTGAGTTAAGCTACCTTAACCTTTATAAAATGTCTTTAATATTGAGTACCTTAATTTACATAACCTTTCTAAGAATTTATTTAATTTTATCTTTTCCTTTAGGATGATGGAGAGGAGAATATTCCACTGACCTAAATTTATGTATAATTTTTATACATATACAGTATATTGTAAGGGATAAGTCATAATATTAGCTCACTACGGATGTGATATACTTTATATCAATAGTATTTTTCTATACTAAACTTTAGGTGAGACAAAGAGATGTGAGTATGGTTGTTATTTACCCCTGACAGTGAAACTTCCATCTGCCTTGGGGAAACCTGAGCAGGAAGCCTTGGACACAGATGGTGACCTGAAGACCATCCCTCAACCTACTCAGAACCTGCCTGATGATCTACCTGGGAACACTGCCATCTCAAGGTCGCCTTATATGTTATTCTATATTTGTAACATTATGTATGTGTGTGTGTGTGTGTACTCACCTATTTGTGGTTGCAGGGGTCGTTTCACAGCTCCTGGCCCCGCCACTCTGCTGGTCGCTACTAGGCCCACTCCCTGCTACATGAGTTTTATCGTATCCCTTTTTATAATTATGTTTGGATCCTGGGTGTCTTCAAGAAGGCACTGGACAGGCACCTAAAGTCAGTACCTGACCAGCCGGGCTGTGGTTCGTACGTCAGTTTGCTTGCGGCCAGCAGTAACAGCCTGGTTGATCGGACCTTGATCCACCACGAGGCCTGGTCTCGGACCGAGCCGCGGGGGCGTTGACCCCCCGAAACCCTCTCCAGGTGTACATCACTCTCCAGATTGTTCCACTTCCTGACAACTCTGTGACCAAAGAAATACCTCCTAACATCCCTATGACTTATCTGAGTTTTCAACTTCCAGTTATGACCACTTGTTGCTGTGTCCCAACTCTGAAACATTCTGTCCCTAGCCACCCTGTCAATTCCTCCCAGTATTTTATGTCATTATCACGTCCGCGCTATCCCTTCTGTTCTCCAGTGTCGTCAGGTTGATTTCTCTTAATTTCTCCTCGTAGGACATAACCCTCAGCTCCGGGACTAATCTTGTTGTAAACCTTTGCACTTTCTCTAATTTTCTGATGTGTTTGACCAGGTGTGGGTTCCATACTGGTCCTGCATACTTCAATATGGGCCTGACGTACACTATGTACAGTGTTTTGAATGACTCCTTACTCAAATGTTAAAATGTTATAATTAATGTGGAAAATACTGTATACATTTTCCAGAAGTACAGTAGTTATATGTAAATAGATGGCCATACTGTATTTAATAAAAATTTGTTGTAAAAAATGGGAAGAAGCTGCGCATGCGCAGAGGAGACTCACCATTGTGTTTTGAATGAGCCAAGAAAACGTTAGTGAAAATAAGAATATTCGTTTTTCTAGAGGTTAAATTGTGTTGACACCTCTCAAATAGGAGCCGAAATTGTTGGATGTGCATTCCTGCATAAATTGAGATATCAGACGACTGGACAAGACAGCTCCAGGAACCTCATAAGCTATCTAGATTTGTGCTATAATTCTGGCCAGTGTTTTCATAAATTTAGTTAGTGAGGTTTTTTGAGTATATACACATTAATCTCCAATCAAATTGGTGAGTGATATTAAGATATATTCTCCTTCTGTTATATAAATGTGTATATAATAATTTTTTAATTTTAATATACAGTCCACAAATTTATATATTTACCAGAATTCCTGGTGTATGTACATTTCATTTGTAATTAATAGGTCTAGAGCAACTTGTGGATATGACAGTGGTAGGTATCGAAGGGGGACATTTTTTGTGACCTAGGTGCCCCAAATTCCTACTTGTCTATGTAACTCTGATAAATAATAATTATCTTTGTTATCATTTACTGTTATGTACATAATGAGTTACATTCAGATAAATGCAATTTTCCACATTTAAGTTTGCCAGGCACCCATATGCACAGCAGCTATTTGCTTGATGTGTGCCTGAGGAGATGCGCTCGGTATGATACTCACCCCAAGATCCTTTTCCTTGAGTGAGTTTGCAGCCTTAGGCCGCAAACCGCCCCAATTTTAATGACTTTGCACTTGGTGAGGTTAAACTCCAGGAGTCAGTTGTTGGACTGGGCTTGCAGCCTGTCCAGCTCTCTTTGTAGTCCTTCCTGATCCTCATCTGCTTGAATTCTCTGCATTAGCTTCACATCATTTGCAAACAGGAACACCTCTGAATCTATCCCTTCCATCATGTCATTCATATACGTATACCAGAAGCAGCACTGGCACTAGGACTGACTTGCGGAATACCGCACGTCACATGTGCCCACTCTGACACCTCGTCAAGTAGCATTACGCATTTTCATCCTGTCAGGTATTCCCTGATCAACTGCAGTGCCTTTTCTATTATCCCTGCTTGCTCCTCTAGCTTTTGCACTAATCTCTTGTGTGGAACTGTGACAAAAACCTTCTTACAGTCCAAGAAAATTCACTCTATTCATCCCTGCAGTGAATCGGGCAATACCTAACAGGAAGGAAACAAGTGATGGTACGTGACGAGCTGTCAGAATGGGCGCATGTGACGAGCAGGGTTTCACAAGGGTCAGTCCTAGGGCCAGTGCTGTTTCTGGTACAGGCAGGCCCCGCTTTACAGTGTTTCACGGATTTGTTGGACAATAAAGCAGACTGTAAACGGATGGGGTTGTAGGCGCCCTTATCAAACACAAACGATAAATATAAATCAGGAACGTACATGGTAAGCTGTCCAATATACAAGTACAGTTAGAAATAGAAATACAAATAGCTAGAGCTTCATATAAGGAGGTTATTAATAGAGTATTCAAGAGGTTGCTAGTAGAATTACAGTAAATCAACCATTCAAATCATTATGAAGCTCTGTGTAGTCTACAGTCAATCAAACAAATGGGCTTCCACATGGATAAATTGTCATTTTTGTGGAAATTGGTGTCATGCCCCTTGTGCAGATATCCAAGAACTAGCTACAAGCAGTATTAAAACAGGGAAGTGTTTTTGGGTATGCCCAAATGAGGAAAATCTGTGGACTAAAATCACAAGGGTATTAAAAGAGGATAACATCAAAGCTGCTTTCATAGACAACCTGGAAGCTTTCTACAACAGATGGGAACATAAAAAGTCTGGGCTGAATGGTACTGCCCTTGATACTGGCCATGTAGTCAGAAACTGTAAGGCTGGAGGTGAAGTCCTGGTAGTCAGTAAATGTGGGGCTGATAGTGCTGTCCTGGGAGACAGTAATGGTGAAGCTGGAGGTGCTGTCCTGTGAGACAGTAATGGTGAAGCTGGAGGTGCTGTCCTGGGAGACAGTAATGGTGAAGCTGGAGGTGCTGTCCTGGGAGACAGTAATTCAAAGTTTATTCTCTATAAGGATTACAATGTTGAGTTTACAGAAATTTGGTTATTGTTTGGTTTACATGTAGTAAAATTGTGATTACAGAGTGTACCACTAGAACGCTTAGCATGGCTAGGCATTTCGGGCATACTTAGTTTTATTCTTAATTGTAAAATATTACAAATTATGAGGTAAGTTGGTATTATGGCTAAGTGACTAAATACTAGTTTGTGAGTTTAGCAATGTGAATGCTTTTGTTTTGGCACAGTACATAGTTTCAGTATTGGAGTATCACAGGATTCATTATTTTAAGACTGAGATTAATATTTCTGTTTATGGTCAAATGAGTGAGTGAGTGTAAGGGTGAACCACCAGGTGGTATTCGTGTAGTTAGTTGAGGGGGTGTATCAGGGAGATAAGATGTTTTCTAATGGTAGTTTTGAAGGTGATGAATGTGTCTGCAGTTCTAGAGTTCTCAGGTAGGGTATTCCAGATTTTAGGGCCTTTGACATACATTGAATTTTTGTAAAGGTTTAGTCGGACACGGGGAATGTCGTAGAGATGTTTGTGTCTGGTGTTATGCCTGTGGGTTCTGTCACAACTATCAAGAAAGCGTTTTAGGTCAAGGTTGATATTAGAGTTTAAGGCCCTGTAGATGTAGATTGCACAGTAGTAAGTGTGGATGTACTGAACTGGGAGTAAGTTTAGATCTATGAAGAGTGGGGGGGTGTGTTGCCAGGGATGGGATTTAGTGATTATTCTTACTGCAGCTTTTTGTTGGGTTATTATTGGCTTTAGGTGTGTTGCTGCAGTTGATCCCCAAGCACAAATAGCATAGGTGAGGTATGGATAAATAAGTGAGTGGTATAGTGTGAGAAGGGCATTTTGCGGCACGTAGTATCGTATCTTGGAGAGGATCCCAACCGTTTTGGATACTTTTTTGGCTATATGCTGGATATGGGTGCTGAAATTCAGGTTGTTGTCAAGGTATAAGCCTAGGAATTTTCTCCCATTATTTCTGGTAATTAGAGTGTTGTCAATCTTAATGTTAATTTGTGCATCTCCTGCTCTGCTACCAAACATAATATAGTAGGTTTTGTCAGTGTTAAGCGTAAGTTTATTGGCTGTCATCCAAGTCGATATTTTAATCAGCTCCTCATTCACAATGGTGTTGAGGGTGGCAAGATTAGGGTGAGAGATGACATAAGTCGTGTCATCAGCAAAGAGAATGGGTTTCAGGTGTTGGGATATGTTTGGAAGGTCATTGATGTATATGAGGAAGAGCAGGGGACCAAGGACACTTCCCTGCGGAACTCCAGTATCAAGTGGCCGTGTTGCTGATGCTGTGTCTTTAATGGTGACATACTGATACCTATTAGTAATGTAAGATTTGAAATAAGCAAGCGCATGGCCTCTTATACCGTAGTGATCAAGTTTGTGGAGTAGGATGTCGTGGTCTACTGTGTCAAAAGCTTTTCTTAGGTCAATAAAAATTCCTAGTGGATATTCCTTATTTTCCAATGCTGTGTAAAGCAGATCTAGCATTTTTATGATTGCATCATTAGTGCTTTTATTTTTCCTGAATCCAAACTGGCAGGGGTTGAGTATGTTTTGAGCCGTTATAAATGAATACAGTCTCCTGTGCACGAGTTTCTCAAAGATTTTGGATAGCAATGGTAAGTTAGATATTGGCCTATAGTTGTTTAAGTCTGTAGGGTCACCACCTTTATGTATTGGTGTAACCCTTGCCATCTTGAGTAGTTTCGGGAAGGTGCTAGTCTCTATTGACTTGTTAAAAAGTAATGAAATAGCATGCGAAAGGACATGGGCCGCTCGCTTGTACAGTAATGGTGGGACATGAGACAGATTCCCCGAGTTATTTTTAAGTGACTTTATGATCTCAATGACTTCCGTGGGCTCAGTTGGTGCAAGATAGAAGGAATTAGGGAAATTTCCATCTAGGTAGTCCCCGGCATGGGCATTGGTATGTGGGATTTTACTGGCGAGATTAGATCCTATGTTTGAGAAGAAGTCGTTTATCTTGTTAGCTGTGTCAGTGGGATGTAGTGGTGTTTCATTAGGTTTAGTTAGGACAATATTCTTGGTTTTTCTCAGTTTGTGGGTCCCTAGAATCTGAGAGAGTGTTTTCCAGGTCTTTTTTATATCTCCTCTAGTGTCTGTGAATCTACTGGAGTAGTATAGTTGTTTGGCTTTTTTTATCACTTTGGTGAGAGCTGATGAATAGTGTTTAAGAGTATCTTTGTGTATTAAGCCCTGTCTATATTGCTTTTCATATTGGTGTTTCTTGTCAATGGATTTCAGAATGGTGCTGGTTAGCCATGGGCAACCAAGCCGTTTGTTTGTGATCTGTTTTGTTTTTATAGGACAATGTTTGTTGTATAGTCTAAGTAATTTGTTAAGAAAAATGTCTGTCCAGTCATCAATACCATTGGCCTTGGAGAATTCTGTAGGCCAATCAACAGTCTCTAGGTCAGCTGTGAACTTCCTTACTGAGGCCTCGTCATGGAGTCTAAATGAGACTTTGTTGTATTCAAGTGGTTGTTTACTAATGTTTGTCAGGAGGAAGGTAGGGTAGTGGTCTGTAGTGCTATCTGTGATTATCCCTGATTTAAGGGGGGTTAGTATATTGGTCCATATGTGGTCTATTATGGTTGCACTTGTCTCAGTGAGCCTGGTTGGTTTAGTTATTGTTGGTATGAGAAGTGTGTTGTTCATATTGTTGATGAAATCAGTTACAGGCTGATCATCTAGTAAGCCAAGGTTGATGTTGAAGTCTCCAGCTAAGAGAAGGTGGTGCTTATTCATTTGTCTGTTTGTTATTAGTGACTTTAATTTCTCACTGAAATTTGGGATGTTTGTGTGAGGTATCCGGTAAATGGCACCGATTGTTATAGGCGTCTTAAGGTTTTTTACAGTAAAATTATCAAAAATATATTCCCCATATTCATCACTAAAGCAAGTGGTGCTAAGACAAGATAATTGGTTAGAGTAATAGATTGCAATACCACCCCAACTTGGTTTGTTCTGCAGTTGTGAATTGCTGTGTATCCTGGTAGAGGGTAGATATCTATTGTGTCCTGCTTAAGCCAGGTCTCAGTAAGAATAATGCAGGAGAAGGGTGTCTTTAGTGATTCAAGGAGTGCTAGGAGGTCATCATAGTGTTTGCTTAAGGACCTGATGTTGTAGTTAAGTACTGATAGACTTTTAGCATTGTTTAGGATAGTGGTGGCTTGTTATGCTGTGTAATAAAGGCAGTTACTTTCCAATAGGTTTTGATTGGGTGTCAGATTATGGAGGTTTAGATCAGGGTCAACGTGATCAATCATCTTCTAGGTTTAAATTATGGTTATTTATATCCTGAGTTGTGTGTTGAGTTCTACTACTGATATCTGTAGTGGTAGGAAGTTTGGACAAGTATATAGCTAGAGTATTTTGGTCATGTAGGGTATAGTCACTACTACACATAATGAAGTTGATGTCTATGTGTTGTGCTGGAATGAACTTAAGTACAACTAGGTATAAACTAGTAATATAAAAATACAAATTAAAAATAGAACAAGACTCTCACTTGTAATTGCACTAAGGTCTAATAATGACTTTTGTGGAGTCTATGTTTTGAGCTAGAGTGAGCTAAAGTACAATAGGTTTAATCTAATAATATAAAAGTACAAATTAAAAATAGCACTAGTCTCTCACTAGTAATTGCACTATGGTCTAATATAGTGAATTTGGTATTGACTATGTCTTGAGGTAGAATGAGCTATGGTACAACTGAATTTAATCTAATAATATAAAAATACAAATTAAAAATAGCACCAGTCTCTCACTAGTAATTGCACTATGGTCTAATATAGTGAATTTGGTGTTGACTATGTATTGAGCTAGAAAGAGCTATAGTACAACTAGGTTTAGTCTAATAGTATAAAAATACAAATTACAAATAGCACCAGTCTCTCACTAGTAATTGCACTATGGTCTAGTATAGTGAATTTGGTATTGACTATGTATTGAGCTAGAATGAGCTAGAGTAAAACTGTGATTAATCTAATAATATAATAAAGGAACAAGACTCTCAATTGTAATTGCACTAAGGTCTTATATAAGTTGTTTACAAGAATTAGAGTATAATTAGATTTAAATTGACAGGATAAAATACACAAATTAAGGTAGCAAAATAATAATAAAAAAAAATGATAAAAATAAAAATGGCAATGACTTGGTTATAATATGCTAGTAAGATGGAAGACAGGATGATATAAAAGTTGTAGTTGAAAATACTAGGTTAAAAAAGTATGGAATAAAAATGGTAAATAAAAGAAGTTTACAATAAGTTTGATCAATATAGTTTAAAGTAAAATTGGGCAATAATAGGGATTTAGAATAAAATTGGGCAATTGAGTATTTTTTAAAGTGAGGTAGAATTATTGAAGACAAGTTATGGTTAGTTTATAAAAAAAATAAGATGGAACAGTGATGTGGTAAGTTGTAAAAAAGGAGATAGATTCTGTAGATATTAAATACAATTAAGACTATGAGGTAGAATGGTCGTTGAATACAACAATGACAATTAAAAGTAGTTGGAGTATTAGAATTTTAGGGGGGCACAAATTTATGACAATATAACACTAACGGTGGACTATGGGTATTATCTGCACTTTACTCTGATTCTGTTAGTCCAGCCTCACTTAGGAATGTTTTAAGGTCATGTTCTGTGGAGATGAAGTATCTCTTCCCAGTGGGCTGTTTCCTAACTGCTATTTTTCCATCCCTCACAAAGCACTGGTGGATTTTTTGGGCATAGCGCAATTTTCTTAGTCGATAAAGAAGGTTTTGTCTTGTTTTGGTAAGGCACTCATTGACGTAACCATCAGTTTTCATAGAAATAGATGTTTTTAGTAGGTTGTTTCTTTGTAAGCTAGTTTGGAATTTTAACAGCACTGTTTTTTTACCTGCTTGATAGCCCATCAGTTTGCAATCCTTTAAGTCATCACTACGTATGTTAAGGCGAAGGTGGTCCTTGATAAGCTGTAATGGTGAAGCTGGAGGTGCTGTCCTGGGAGACAGTAATGGTGAAGCTGGAGGTGCTGTCCTGGGAGACAGTAATGGTGAAGCTGGAGGTGCTGTCCTGGGAGACAGTAATGGTGAAGCTGGAGGCGCTGTCCTGAGAGACAGTAATGGTGAAGCTGGAGGTGCTGTCCTGGGAGACAGTAATGGTGAAGCTGGAGGCACTGTCCTGGGAGACAGTAATGGTGAAACTGGAGGTGCTGTCCTAGGAGACAGTAATGGTGAAGCTGGAGGTGCTGTCCTGGGAGACAGTAATGGTGAAGCTGGAGGTGCTGTCCTGGGAGACAGTAATGGTGAAGCTGGAGGTGCTGTCCTGGGAGACAGTAATGGTGAAGCTGGAGGTGCTGTCCTGGGAGACAGTAATGGTGAAGCTGGAGGTGCTGTCCTGGGAGACAGTAATGGTGAAGCTGGAGGTGCTGTCCTGGGAGACAGTAATGGTGAAGCTGGAGGTGCTGTCCTGGGAGACAGTAATGGTGAAGCTGGAGGCGCTGTCCTGGGAGACAGTAATGGTGAAGCTGCAGGTGCTGTCCTGGGAGACAGTAATGGTGAAGCTGGAGGTGCTGTCCTGGGAGACAGTAATGGTGAAGCTGGAGGTGCTGTCCTGGGAGACAGTAATGGTGAAGCTGGAGGTGCTGTCCTGGGAGACAGTAATGGTGAAGCTGGAGGTGCTGTCCTGGGAGACAGTAATGGTGAAGCTGGAGGTGCTGTCCTGAGAGACAGTAATGGTGAAGCTGGAGGTGCTGTCCTGGGAGACAGTAATGGTGAAGCTGGAGGCACTGTCCTGGGAGACAGTAATGGTGAAGCTGGAGGTGCTGTCCTAGGAGACAGTAATGGTGAAGCTGGAGGCGCTGTCCTGGGAGACAGTAATGGTGAAGCTGGAGGTGCTGTCCTGGGAGACAGTAATGGTGAAGCTGGAGGTGCTGTCCTGGGAGACAGTAATGGTGAAGCTGGAGGTGCTGTCCTGGGAGACAGTAATGGTGAAGCTGGAGGTGCTGTCCTGGGAGACAGTAATGGTGAAGCTGGAGGTGCTGTCCTGGGAGACAGTAATGGTGAAGCTGGAGGTGCTGTCCTGGGAGACAGTAATGGTGAAGCTGGAGGCGCTGTCCTGGGAGACAGTAATGGTGAAGCTGCAGGTGCTGTCCTGGGAGACAGTAATGGTGAAGCTGGAGGTGCTGTCCTGGGAGACAGTAATGGTGAAGCTGGAGGTGCTGTCCTGGGAGACAGTAATGGTGAAGCTGGAGGTGCTGTCCTTCGAGACAGTAATGGTGAAGCTGGAGATTTTGTCCAGGTAGTCGGGAATTATACGCAGGAAGGAATACATATAAATGACCTCATAGGGGACAGGAGCCGTAGTGGGGAAACAAGTGTAGTCAAAGATAAGATAAAACCAATATTGCAAACTAGAAATACCACAGGAAATAGCAAACAAGAGGACTCCACTAGCAATAGTGAGGATATATTACCAAAAACAACTGGTGGGAGCTCCATTGTTGGTGCTAGGGAGGATAGGAATAAGACAGGTAAACATGCACCAACAGGGAATACAGTCACAGAAACCCAAGGCAAACGGAAACCAAGCCTGTGCACATACTATGCACTTGGTAACTGCAGACATGGGAAATCTGAAAAAACAGACGGGATGTGCAACTATGACCCCCTAGAAAATGCCCTGCCCATATGACAACAGGAAAATGCAAACTCCCTTCCTGTAAGCTTTTTCACCCTGAAATGTGTACCTCTTCAGTACAGGAAAGACTGTGCTATAACTTAAATTGCCAGGCACACCATTTAAAGGGGACAAAAAGATACAAAACATCCAGGCCATGGGAAAACCTGGGTAGCCACAGCCACTCAAGAGGGAGAGGTTTTTTAGTGCCAGGAAGGAAAAAAAACTGGCAGGAAATGGCAGAAATCGTACACCAAATCCAGTCATTCCTGAAGTGGAACCACAGTCGATGGCCTCCACTCCAAACCAACAGATACAGATACTAATGCCGAAAAAAAAATCCCCCCCCAGTACCAACAATACCACCAGTCCGATGACATTCTTCTTTGCAAATATACAGGGTCTAATGCCAGCAACAAACAACAAAATACCTTTCATCCGTGGACTGCTTGCAGAGGCAAAGGCAATGTTCGTGGCTTTCACTGAGACCCACATAAAGGATCACTTGGACAACGAAATATGGATCCCAGGTTACAACCTATACAGATGTGACAGAGTGAACAAGCAAAAGGGAGGGGTTGGCCTGTACATTGCAGAGTCACTTGTTTGCACAGAACTGCTTAATGCCTCAAATGATGTAGTGGAAGTTTTAGCAGTAAAGATTGAGAACCAAAACCTAGTCATTGTGGTAGTCTACAAGCCTCCAGATGCAACATCCCAGCAATTCCAGGAACAGCTGTTAAAAATTGACCACTGTCTGGAAAATCTTCCAGCTCCTGCACCCAACATCTTGCTCCTGGGGGATTTCAACTTAAGGCACCTAAAATGGAGGAATATAGCAAATAATATTGTTGCAGTAATAACACCAGGAGGCAGCTCTGATGAAAACTCACACTCACACGAGCTTTTAAATCTGCACAAAATTCAATTTAAACCAGCAAATAATAGAGCCTACTAGACAGGAGAATGCACTAGACCTCATCTTCACTAACAATGATGATCTGATAAGAAATGTCACCATATCAAAAACAATATACTCAGATCACAACATAATTGAGGTTCAGACATGTATGCACGGAGCCCCAGACCGACATAATGAGATTAGTCACGAGGGAGCATTCACCAAATTCATCTTCAATAACAAAAACATAAAGTGGAACCAAGTAAACCAAGTCCTAACCGATATAAGCTGGGAAGATATACTAAGCAACACAGACCCCAACTTATGCCTAGAACAGATTAACTTGGTGGCACTCGATGTATGCACAAGGCTTATTCCTCTAAGAAAAAGGAGGAGTAGATGTAAAATAGAAAGAGACAGGCGCTCCCTTTACAGGCGACGGAAAAGAATAACAGAGCGGCTAAAAGAGGTCAATATATCTGAAATGCGTAGGAAGACACTGGTCAGAGAAATAGCAAGCATCGAACTTAAGCTAAAGGAATCTTATAGGAGTCAGGAATCGCGGGAAGAACTAAAAGCCATAAATGAAATCAAAAGAAACCCAAAGTATTTCTTCTCCTATGCCAAATCAAAGTTGAGAACAACGTCCAGTATTGGGCCCCTACTTAAACAAGATGGGTCCTACACAGATGACAGCAAGGAAATGAGTGAGCTACTCAAGTCCCAATATGACTCAGTTTTTAGCAAGCCGCTAACCAGACTGAGAGTCGAAGATCAAAATGAATTTTTTATGAGAGAGCCACAGAATTTGGTTAACACAAGCCTATCCGATGTTATCCTGACGCCAAATGACTTCGAACAGGCGATAAATGACATGCCCATGCACTCTGCCCCAGGGCCAGACTCATGGAACTCCGTGTTCATCAAGAACTGCAAGAAGCCCCTATCACGAGCCTTTACCATCCTATGGAGAGGGAGCATGGACACGGGGGTTGTCCCACAGTTACTAAAAACAACAGACATAGCCCCACTCCACAAAGGGGGCAGTAAAGCAACAGCAAAGAACTACAGACCGATAGCACTAACATCCCATATCATAAAAATCTTTGAAAGGGTCCTAAGAAGCAAGATCACCACCCATCTAGAAACCCATCAGTTACACAACCCAGGGCAACATGGGTTTAGAACAGGTCGCTCCTGTCTGTCTCAACTATTGGATCACTACGACAAGGTCCTAGATGCACTAGAAGACAAAAAGAATGCAGATGTAATATATACAGACTTTGCAAAAGCCTTCGACAAGTGTGACCATGGCGTAATAGCGCACAAAATGCGTGCTAAAGGGATAACAGGAAAATTCGGTCGATGGATCTATAATTTCCTCACTAACAGAACACAGAGTAGTAGTCAACAGAGTAAAGTCCGAGGCAGCTACGGTGAAAAGCTCTGTTCCACAAGGCACAGTACTCGCTCCCATCTTGTTCCTCATCCTCATATCTGACATAGACAAGGATGTCAGCCACAGCACCGTGTCTTCCTTTGCAGATGACACCCGAATCTGCATGACAGTGTCTTCCATTGCAGACACTGCAAGGCTCCAGGCGGACATAAACCAAATCTTTCAGTGGGCTGCAGAAAACAATATGAAGTTCAACGATGAGAAATTTCAATTACTCAGATATGGTAAACATGAGGAAATTAAATCTTCATCAGAGTACAAAACAAAGTCTGGCCACAAAATAGAGCGAAACACCAACGTCAAAGACCTGGGAGTGATCATGTCGGAGGATCTCACCTTCAAGGACCATAACATTGTATCAATCGCATCTGCTAGAAAAATGACAGGATGGATAATGAGAACCTTCAAAACTAGGGAGGCCAAGCCCATGATGACACTCTTCAGGTCACTTGTTCTATCTAGGCTGGAATATTGCTGCACACTAACAGCACCGTTCAAGGCAGGTGAAATTGCTGACCTAGAAAATGTACAGAGAACCTTCACGGCGCGCATAACGGAGATAAAACACCTCAATTACTGGGAGCGCTTGAGGTTTCTGAACCTGTATTCCCTGGAACGCAGGCGGGAGAGATACATGATTATATACACCTGGAAAATCCTAGAGGGACTAGTACCGAACTTGCACACGAAAATCACTCACTACGAAAGCAAAAGACTTGGCAGACGATGCAACATCCCCCCAATGAAAAGCAGGGGTGTCACTAGCACGTTAAGAGACCATACAATAAGTGTCAGAGGCCCGAGACTGTTCAACTGCCTCCCAGCATACATAAGGGGGATTACCAACAGACCCCTGGCAGTCTTCAAGCTGGCACTGGACAAGCACCTAAAGTCGGTTCCTGACCAGCCGGGCTGTGGCTCGTATGTTGGTTTGCGTAACAGCCTGGTTGATCAGGCTCTGATCCACCAGGAGGCCTGGTCACAGACCGGGCCGCGGGGGCGTTGACCCCCGGAACTCTCTCCAGGTAATAGCATTTCGCTATTACAGCAGTTTTCAATTATATCCTTTCTTCATTTATTCATATGTCCTACAATAAATATATTCACCACTCACTAAAAGCTAAGAACTAAAATATTTTAAGTAATGTTTATACTGTATATGCATTTTTTAGGTCTAGCTATATTGCTCACTTAATATATGGTAGTGTAAACATGTTATCAGGCTTTTATATGCATTGAAAGTGTTAAAAGACTAAGATTCACTTTACAGCGATTTTCCTTTACAACAGTAGCCCTAACCTAACCTGTTATATAAGGAGGGCCCTCCAGTATATGTGAATGACATGACAAAAGGGATAGATTCAGAGGTGTGAAGCTAATGAGAAGAATTCAAGCAGATGAGGATCAAGTAGGACTACAAAGGGATCTGGACAAGCAGCAAGCTTGGGCCAACAATTGGCTCCTGTAGTTTAAACCCCACCAAGTGCAAAGTCGTGAGGACTGGGGAGGGTCAAAGAAGACCATGTGTGTGTGTCTCTGCAAGCATGCATGAATGCATGCACGCCTCACCTATTTTTGGTTGTAAGGATCAAGTCACAACTCCCGGCCCTGCCTCTTTGTTGGTCACTACTAGGTCCACTCTCTCCCTGCTTCAATTATTATTATAATCAAAAAGAAGCGCTAAGCCACAAGGGCTATACAGCACTGCAGGGCTGGAAGGAAGCGAGGGCATCAGGTGGCAAAAGGGAGGTGGATGAGTAATAGGTTACGGATAACAGCGGAGCAGTGGATGGTGAAATGGTAAAGGGCAGCAAGAGACTGAGCTTGAAAGGGCTGAGGGGAGTGCGTATGGTATCATCATCAGAGTTTGTGGAGTAAATCAGTCGTTGTCAAGAAGTCAATGAGAGAGTCTGGATTAAAGGAGGGTCCATCAGCAAGAAGGGAAGGTAAAGAGAGAGTAGTAGAACGAAGACGGCGTTGGGGGTAAATTTTGCGTGCTCGTTGATAGAGAGGGCAGTCTAACAGAATGTGGCTAATCGATACTGGAACTTGACACTGCTCACAGAGAGGTACAGGGTGCCTCTCCATGAGATACCTGTGAGTAAGACGAGTGTGGCCAATGCGAAGACGGGAGAGAGTGGTCTCCCAACCACGGCACTGATGACGAGAAGACGGCCAGTAACCTATGCTCGGTTTAATAGAATGAAGTTTGTTACCAAGCAGAGTTGACCAACGTTGTTGCCAACGGGCGCGAAGGTGGGCAGCTATTGTAGCAAAATAGTCCAGAAATGGAACACCTCTATAGGAAATTGGTAGGTCATGTACTGCTGACCGCGCAGCAGTGTCTGCCTGTTCATTGCCCTGTACGTCGACATGACCAGGGACCCAACAAAAAATAATATCTTTATGCTTGGTAGAGATACGGCATAGCCAAAGTTGGATACAGAGAACTAGGGGGTGAGATGTATCAAATTTTCGTATAGCCTGTAGAGCACTAAGGGAGTCTGAGACTGCCACAAATGATGACACAGGCATAGATGCGATACGAATAAGTGCTGCAAGAATGGCATACAGTTCAGCAGTAAAAATGCTAGCCGAAGATAGTAAATGCCCCCACACGACGCTGTCCGGAAACACTGCTGCGAATCCGACGCCGTCTGAAGACTTAGAGCCATCTGTGTACACAGCGGTGGCTTGAGAATGGGAGTGGAAGTGATCAAGAAAAAGAGAGCGGGAAGCCACCATAGGCAGTTGAGCTTTCGAGCAAGGGAGTGAGAAAGAACAGACCCGAACAGCTGGAACTTCCCAGGGGGGTAGGGAAAAGTGAGATGCTACATGAACATATAAAGGTGGTAACTGAAGGGAAGACAAGAGTGAATGTAGGCGAAGAGAAAAGGGACGGAGCAAACAGGGGCGGCGAACGAATAAAGAATGTCTACTAATATCGGTGACCATTCTATAAATGGAAGGATTGTGGAGATCGTGAGAGTGTACATAGTAGCGAAGGCAATGGGCATCACAGCGATCAGACAAGGATGGAACATTCGCTTCTGCATAGAGGCTCTCAACAGGGGAAGAGCGAAAAGCACCAAGGCACAAATGTAATCCTTGGTGATGGATAGAGTTAAGGCTAGAGAGAGTAGCAGGAGAGGCCGCAGAATAAATCTGGTCACCATACTCGAGTTTCGATAAAACGAGGGCTGAATGTAGGCGAAGCAGAGTTCGATGATCAGCTCCCCAGGAAAGATGAGCAAGGGTTTTAAGAAGGCTTAGCCGGCTGTGACAAGTTGCCTTCAGAGAGGTAATGTGAGGTCTCCAGGATAACCTACGGTCAAAGAGAAGGCCTAGAAACCTGACTGTATCACGTTCGGGGATACGGGAGCCATAGAGATACAAAGGATGATCGGAGATAACAGAGCGTCTAGTGAAAGTAATTTGGTGAGTTTTGGTACTTGAAAATTTAAACCCATGCGTGGTGGCCCAAGTGGAAACACGGTCGACCGCATGCTGGAGAGAAACTGCAATAAGATGACAGTCAGCGCCTGCACAAGCAATAGCGAAGTCATCAACATAGAGTGATGACCAAATATTGGGTGGAAGAACAGAGGCTAAATCATTTATAGCAAGGAGAAAAAGTGTTGTGCTTAGAACACATCCCTGAGGGACACCTTCAGCTTGGACGAAGTCCGGGGAAAGAACATTATTGACTCGAACACGGAAATGTCTGTCAGTTAAAAAGTTCTTAAGGAAGGATGGTAGATTGCCTCGGAGGCCTAAGGAATGGGCCTGGGCCAAAATATACCTCCAAGTTGTGTCATATGCCTTCTCAAGGTCAAAAAATATGGCAATAACTGAGTGATTATTCGCAAAGGCATTACGAACATACGTATCCAAGCGTAGTAAGGGGTCTATGGTAGAACAACCCTTGCGAAAGCCATATTGACTAGCGGAGAGACTGTTGTGTGTCTCTAAATACCACATTAAACGTCGATTTACAAGACGTTCCATCACTTTGCAAACTGCACTAGTAAGAGTGATGGGACGATAGTGGGAGGCATCATGTCCTGTAGTACCCGGTTTGCGGAAAGGGAGAACAATGGCAGATTTCCACAGCTGGGGAAGAACTCCTTGTGCCCAAATAAGATTGAAGAGGTGTAAGAGGACTACAAGGGCTGACCGATGTAAATGTTGTAACATACGAATATGAATGTCGTCAGGCCCAGCTGCCGATGATCGGCAAGCTGAGAGCGTTGCCTCTAGTTCTTGAAGTGTAAAAGGCACATTATACTGTTCTTCTCTGAGAGAAGAAAAGTCCAAGGGTACTAACTCTCTGGCAGACTTTGAGGAAAGAAACGAGGGGCATAGATGGAGCCCTCGGGAAATACAGACCAGATGTGGGCCAAGTTCAATGGCAACGTCGAGAGGGTTTGCTACATCAACACCAGCGACCCGTAGAACAGGAGCCGGGTCAGGAGAGTATTTACCACTCAATTTCCTCACTTTTTTCCAGACTGCACTCATAGAAGAAGCAGAGGTGATGGTGGAAACATAGTCTCGCCAACAAATGCGTTTAGCTTCACGGATGACATGGCGAGCGATCGCACGCTTCTGCTTAAAATCAAGAAGTCTCTCAGCGGTTCTATTGTACTGGTACCTGCCCCATGCAGCGCGTTTCAAACGTACTGCACGAGCACAAGCAGGAGACCACCAAGGCACGCACTTCTGAGAATGCCTGCCTGAGGTTTGGGGTATAGAATGAGAAGCTGCGGTATAAACTGACATCGAGAAGAGGTGTAGGAGCTCATCAATGGAGGATGAAGAAGGAACCTCACTAAAAGCAGTGAGGTGTGAGTAAAGATCCCAATTTGCCTGATCAAATTGCCAGCGAGGGCTATGGAAAAGTGGTGAATAGGAAGGAGAAGTAAGAATGATTGGAAAATGATCGCTGTCATGTAAGTCCGGTAGAACAGACCAGGTGAAGTCTAGTGCAGTGGAGGAAGAGCAGACTGATAGATCGATGCAAGAGAGAGTATGAGTACGAGGATCAAAATGGGTGGGAGTACCCGTATTTAAAACATGGAGGGGGTGAGAGGCGAGAAAAGCCTCCAACTTAATGCCACGTGAGTCCCAGTGAGACCCCCCCCCCAGAGGAAATGGTGGGCATTAAAATCACCAAGTAACAGAAGTGGTGGTGGTAAGGATGAAACAAGAAAGGCAAAGTCTGGGATAGAAAATGCTCAAGGAGAGAGATATAAAGAACATATTGTAAACCACTTATTCAAGTGGATACGGGCTGCAGTGTAATGCAGCGAGGTATGGACAAAGAGTTGGCAGTATGGAATATCATTGCGTAGAAGAAGGGCACTTTCATTAAAGGTCCCATCTGAGAAAGGATCCGAAGAATACAATAAATTATAGCCTGAGATAGGTTGGAAAACAGCCGAGTGTAATTTTGGTTCTTGTAAGCAAGCACCAACAGGGGAAAACCTGGAAAGCAACATCTGAAGCTCACCCCGATTACCCTTGAGGCCGCGGATATTCCACTGTAAATAGGCCATGATTGGCGATGAAGAAAATACCAGGAATCTGTAGGTAAAGGCACCTATGGACTAGAGGGGTTAGAAAAGTCAACGTGTGGTGGCATTGGAAGACGTTCAAGCAGCGAGGAACGGAGCGTTGCGAAGAATGGGGTTGTGAAGATGGAGGAGAGGGAAGAGAAGGAACAGGAAGTGAATCAGTGTCTATTGAAGGTTTAGTCTCTTCAATATATTCTGAAATGGCTTCAAGTGTTTCTGAATTCAAAGATGTATGGGAGACCATATTGGAGATAGAAGGAGGAGGGTGAGTAAAGATTGGGACAGTAATGGACTGTACCAAAGTAGAGGGGGAGGGAAGACTGGAGATGAAGTGTGGGGGGGGGGGACAGAAGAGGCAGAAACCTGGGAGGTGGCAGAAGAGGGAGAAACTTGGGAGGGGACGGGGGTGGAATGCATAGTACGAGGAGGAGGGTGAATCTCCACACTTGTAATAGAGCCAGAGAGAGGGGAAGAACTAGGTACAGAGACTGGAAAGGTAAAGTGTGGAGGTGGAAGGGAAGGAATGGGCAAAGAAGATTTGAGCAATGTGGATTTTTTGGACTTCTGAGAAGTAGAGGGGCGATTGGTATTAGGTGTCGTACGAGGTCTTGTCGATACTGGGGCTTGTGAGGAAGGACACGAAGATGTGAGAACAGACTGAGTTGTAGTCGGGACATCAGAGCCAAGGACAGCAAAAGGATTAGATGCTGGAGTGGCTATGGGAGGGGTAACAACAGAGGAGGCTGCAGAAAATGGGACCCCAGAAGTGGGGGGATGTTTGGAAACACGAGAATAAGAAACACGGGGTAGTCTCCCTTGGAGGCGGAGATGAGTAACTGCCATAGCATAAGGGAGACCTTCTGCCTCTTTGAGGCAACGGATTTCACGTTCATTTAAGTAGACCTGGCAACGGCGGGAGTACGAAGGGTGAGCTTCATTACAATTAAGGCAAGATGGAGGTTGACTGCAAGATGTATTAGAATGGTCGTCGGCACCACAGACTGGGCATTCGGCCATAGATGTGCAATATTTCTCTGGGTGACCAAAACGCCAGCAATTTCTACATTGTTGCGGTGTAGGTATCACCTTTCAAACTTGTAACCGATGTCCCGCGACATATACAGAGGACGGGAGTTCTCGGCTGTCAAAAATTAAACGAGCCACATTGCAAGGGTAACGTCTCCGCCCCCGGGCAGGAAGGACATGAGTGTCTAGTTTGAGGATTGGGAGATCCTGGAGTTCCAGCTGTTCAAGAATGTCATTGCCACATGACTGGAAATTCTGTTGGACTATGGTATGGGGCAGAATGACAGTACCACTACAAGAATTGAGAGAAAGATGTTTTTCAATAGTGATAGGAGTAGTATCGATATTCGAAAGGAGAGAAAGATCATGAGCTTGGGTAGCATTCTGGACAGTGACGATGCGCGTACCGCTCTTGAGAGCATGAAATGAAATATCTCTACCAACATGACGCAGGAGCGCTTTGCCAATACTATGGTCAGAAAGGTAGGCAGAAGAAGAAATCAGTCTTAAAGTAAAGAATTTAGTCCATTGTGTGGTCCGAAACTGAGCGTGGAGAGGGAGTGCTTGACGTGTTGGTCTTTTCCGAGTAGAATGGGAAGGTAACGAAGGAGCATCATCAGGAGATTGACGTTGGCGTTTAGGAGTAGGACCGGAGTTGGTCCGGCGTGAAATGGGCGGGCGATTCAAAAATTGCCGTACCGTAGAGGGAGAAGCCGGAAGCATAGTCAAAGGAGAGCGGAGTTCAGACAAATCGAAGGAGTCAGTCGAAGCCCCGGTACCTGAAGCGGGTGAGGAAACAGCACTAGCAAGAGGTACAGAGGCATCAGGAGTGTCCGAAGAGTGGTCTAAACACAAGGCAGGGTCAGAATGGGGTGTGGTATCAAGAAGGGGCCCGGGGGTAGTGGGTTCATGGATTGGGTTCTCCATGGTTAGGTTACTCCTTTGCTTTTTGTTTTTAAGAAAAAAAAAGAAAGAAGAAAAGAAAATAAAAATAAAAAAAAATAAAAAAAAGGGGGGAGCGGGGAGGAATAGTTCCCAGGAGGAATGAAAGGGCCGGAAATCTCCCTCCGCGCCCAAGAGGACCTCAGCACTGCTAATAGTGCAGATGCAGCATGGAACCCGTGCCATACCCTACCCTTCATGCCAGTAAACCAGCAATCCGGGATAGCAACCTCACATCTGCCGAGCTACCTCGGTGGACAAAAGAGAGGGCGGCCGGATATCCGCCACAAAGCATACCTCCTTCGGCCACCACCCCCGGAATCCGAAAGGTGGCTTCCAGAGATACACCCGTCGCCCGAAAGACACCCAAAGCTACTCTGGGATGCCGGAGAGGGATCGGGACATCCCCAGGCGATCCAGATTCCACGGCAAACTACGCCACCGCCAAGAACCTCAACGGAATGGGATGGACCCCGGTGTCCTTTCCCCTACCTAGGAACTAGCGTGCCTGTGGGAGAAATCCCAAAGGCCAAAAAGAGGAAGTGCAAAAGGGAGGGGTGGGGAGGAGGAGGAGGAATGGAAAAAGGGGAGGATGGGATAGGGGAGGGGAGAATGGGGGGTAATTAGGTTCGGTCTGAGGAAGAAGACCAGCAGGTCTAATTCCTCAGACCAAGAGCCTCTTCACCATGCCAAGGAGCCCCCCTTGAAGAGGTCCCTGCTCCAAGAGCTTTGCTGTGTATGTGTGTGGGGGTGGGGTGAACGTACATGCACATGCAGGCATGCGTGCATGTACTTGCTAATCTCTATAACTAACTTGCTGAAATATTTCAAGAAATCTGCACTAAGTCATTGAAAGGTGCTAACCAAAGTCAGTGGGAGTTTCACTATTCAGCTCTGCAGCTGGATATTTGAAAGGCCCAGAAGGGTTGAGAGTAAATTCTATTTTAGCAGTTGCTAATAAACTTTCTGTTTTGTTACTTATAGACAACGAGGAAAAAATAAGAATAGAGATAGTTCTGCACTAGGAGTCAAAATAGCTGAGGACTCGACTTTCGCCAAGCGTCGAAATGCTAAGAGTGGAAAGTCACAGGAAAACACTCAGCCTGAGCATAGTCTTCATTTACACCATGTATTTGGGTATGTTCACTTTGTTTATACTATATATGAGGCCAGCAGAAAAGGCTTTTTCCCCTCATAAAATTCATTTATTATCAGTTTTGGTGGAACCCATCACCATCATTTAAAACGAGTCATGAACAAGGAGTAAAGCCAGAGATGTAGCAATTAGTCTGCTATCTTACTGGGGGTTGACCAGTTACACTCAAGCAAGGGAGGACCATAACTATTTTAATGTAAATAATAAAACCACTGAGGACTTGTCATTAAGCTCAGGCTTGGGCTTCCTAATGTATAAACTTTCTAAAATTCTTAAATCAAATTTATCATGTTCTCAACTTATGATTTTAAAAATCATAAGTAATTAGTAAATGACCATTAGTTTTGGAATGTAGCTTTAGGCCACATTTACTGGTTTAGGTATGAACTTTCTCTCATTTTGTCTCTGTTCTGTTTAAAGAAAATGCTGTAAACACTTTTGAATATTATTTCCATGGGGAAGCGAAACAGAATTCTTCTGCCATAAGCCATGTGTGTCATAAGAGGCGATTAAAATGCCAGGAGCAAGAGGCTAGTAACCCCTTCTCCTGTATACATTACTAAATTTTAAAAGAAAAACTTTCATTTTTCTTTTTGGGTCACCCTGCCTCAGTAGGATACAGCCAATTTGTTGAAAAAAAAAAAAACTTGATTAATAGATGTTATTCAACCCAGCATTTGTTTTGCCAGAGTACGTGTCCATGAATGCCGGAACAATGCCCACTGGCTCAAAAATAGACAGGTGGTGTATCACATAGCTGCCATAGGTGTAGTGTGTGACCCTAACACGACAGTTCAACGTCACTACCTACAACACACTGATGACATTCTCTGTCTTGATGTTCACCCCGGGGGAGAATTTGTTGCATCTGGTCAGGTATTATTATTATTGTTATTATTACAATCAGAAATAAGTGCTAAACCCTCAAGGGTCATGTCTGGTCAGGTAAAAAAGTCAACTCTACGAGAGATAATTTAATGTGTTGAATATTTCTGTGCAGGTATACTCATTCTTTATTAGCTGTTTAACAAGTTATATTTCCATAAACCATTTTTTTTCTCATATTAGTATTTTTATTCTTTGCCTTTAATTGTTTCCTTGTTGTATTTTGTTTTGTACTTACCAACTAGTATGTAACTGTTCAAGCTTATTGTTGCAAATTTTGAATTCTTGTTTGAGATCCATAACAGTATTGGTTAAATGATGAAGAGTATTTTCTTTAATTCCCATTTGCTTTAATAATTTGTTTTTTTTATAGTCTTTATTCACTCAATGTCTGTTTTATTTTTTGTATTATGAGGAAAAGAGGAGGTTGGAATGTGATTCAAAATGAGTTTAGGCCCTTCTCAGCAGTTTGCTGAAGAGGACAGTGCTGAAGAGGGCTTAAATATACTATAACACAGTAGGACTGCCATATCTGCAGGTCTGGTTTCCACCATTCAGTTATCTGCAGTCTACCCTGGCTTGAAAATAACCCTTATAGTACAGTGGACCCCCGGTTAACGATATTTTTTCACTCCAAAAGTATGTTCAGGTGCCAGTACTGACCAAATTTGTTCCCATAAGAAATATTGTGAAGTAGATTAGTCCATTTCAGACCCCCAAACATACACATACAAAAGCATTTACATAAATACACTTACATAATTGGTCGCATTCGGAGGTAATCGTTATGCGGGGGTCCACTGTATTTGCTTAATAATGTCACAAAGTGCAAAAATAGTGATGGTGATAGTTGTTTCAAAGCCTGAGAGAAGCTGGTAAGTGTGTCCCATCAGTGAAAAATTTATAATTCTCTTACTGTGCAAACAACTTTTATATAGGGTTTGCTACTATCTGCAGTTTCAGATATTTGTGGCAGGTCTTGGAACGTATCCCCCTGGATACCGGGGTCCTACTGTACTTATCTTTTCTCTTGTCTCCATGTGGGATTGTTTTTGCCATTGACTATTATTTATTACACTTGTACTTGAATTTCACCCTAATAGATAACTTTCAGTTTACTTAGTTTTGTGTTTGACTTTAAGGTAGGACGAGAAGCCACTGTGCATGTGTGGGATGCAAGGGAGGTGTGCATGATATCACTGTTAGAAGGTGGACACACAGTAGGCGTGGTGAGTGTGAACTTCAGTGGTGATGGGGATCTGCTAGCCTCACTGGGTCTTGATGATTACCACACTGTCGTCCTGTGGAACTGGCACAAAGGATACAAGCTAGCTTCAGCTAGGTGGGTCTTGTTACCTCCAAGTTAACATAACTTATTTACTACTTTTGCATATAGCAAATGTTGGGATCATTTGAATTATAATGTTCATGCAGTTCTGTAATTCAGGTGGGAAATGGGTGATGGCAAATGTGTTTGTCTTGGAATCACCATCTCTTTGAAGAGAAATGGCTGATATTTTAAAAGGTTCTTTGAATTCTTTCTTTCTGTGATTAAATATGTTTTTAATAAAGTATTGTGTGGGTTAAAATATGCTATCAAAATTAATTTCATAGTTGCATCATATTTATTTGCATAGCTTTTATTACATTACAGTGGTTATCTGCTATTCACAGAGGCCACAGTGACAAAGTGTTTGGGGTGAGGTTCAGCCCCTCAGACAACAATCATCTTGTCACCTATGGTGTTAAACATGTTAAGTTCTGGACGCAGACAGAAGGTAGCCTCACATACAATCAGTTGGTGCTTGGACAGCAGTTCAAACAGGTGCGATTATTTGTTACAATGTCTCAATGAGATGACTGCAGACCTGACATTTGTGTGTTCAGCAAACATATTTTGATAGAATAAAATATTCAGTCCAAGTCAAGGAAGCCTAATCCACATTTTTATATATATCTTCATTCTCTTGAAGCCAAAGGCTCTTCTGTGATGACTAGTCATTATATTTATTAATGTTGATAAATTAGACACATGTGCAACTCTTGGGTATCTTTATTGAGGAAACGTTTCGCCACACAGTGGCTTCATCAGTCCATACATAGGAGAAACTTGAAGAACAGGAGGAGAATGAGGTAATCAGTCCCTCAACCTTGAGTCGATGTGTTCAGTCCATCAATCTTGAGTAGAATACCCAAGAGTTGCACATGTGTCTAATTTATCAACATGTCGGTTCTCTGAACCATTCATCTACAAATTTATTAATGTGTATGTTATTATAGATTTTAATTACCTATCTGAATTTCCAAGTACGTAATGACTTCTAGCTCTTTTTCATGCCTCTTTGCTTTCACCCAGCTGGTGTGAAATGGCATTCATAAAGAATTTTGAACCCCTGTATGCAGTACACACAACAAGTAAACTGTTATCAGTTTCATAAATAAATTGTATATAGTAGATGTTTCACCAAGGCCAGCCACCTCTCTTCATAACAGAATTCAGTTTTGATCTAAGAAACTAGTTATGGTAATGTTGACTTTGGTGATTTTCAGAATACAGTTCTGTGCAGCAGTGTGGGAGGGGGCAAGGGAGACACAGAGTGGTGGCTGCTGGGGCTGTCATCAGGGGATGTGCTGGTTGTCAGAGATGCCAAAGTGGAGAGAACTATTAAAGCTCATAAAGGGCCAATATACACCATACTTGTAACCCATGAGGTAAGTTAACAGTGCTGAGTCATTTGAAGATTTCCTTTCCTGTTTCCCCCTCAGTTAAAACACACATAATTATGCATGTGCATAGATAGGGTAGGAAATTAGTCATCAGTAATGCTTAAGGCATCCTGCTTGGCTTCAAGGCAAACCTTTGGTTGTCAATTTAGTAAGGTTAAGTTGGATTGCTAGGTTATTTTTGGTGTCAAAAATTAGCATGCCAAAGATTTACATTTCGTTTTAATTGTCTTGCCTAGGAGGAGGATGAATCTTCAATAATTATTTTCGACTTGTGCATATTTTCAAATAATAAAAAAAGGTGGGTAATTGAAACTTGAATTACTTTATTCTTGATAGAGCGTGTGGATAGCTGGCCAAGGTGGATATGTCAGCAAGTGGGACACTGAGATGAAGGAGTGTGTGAAAGTGTTCCCTGTGACAGACCACTTGCTTGAGGACACCAGCACTGTCAGTCTCAACTCTTCACAGCCAGGGCTGCGTAGCCTGTCTGCTGCCCCCCTTACTGTCATGCCTATTCTTGTAGCCACACACCATGCTGAACTTCTCTTTATGGATGCTGATGGAAAATTCACTGTTCTGGTGCAGGTTAGAACAATTTGCTAAACTTGTTTCTATATGTATGGGCTACTTCCAATTAGACTTTTCTCAGTTGTATTTTACACATTTGAATTTACGGAGCAAGAGCTGTTATTCTATCTTGGCAGCTCATTTCAGTCTAGTCCTGTATTTTTACTCTTTAAAATTATTGAAGACATCTAGGGACCTTATGGTATAAGTTTTGCAGATAATGTTGAAAGCCCCTGTGTACGTAATTTTATAAGTTTACCTAAAAGGTATTGACAGCACCTAGGCACCTCATGATACAAGTTTAACAGATTGGTATTGAAGGCACCTGATTACCCTATGATCAAGTTTACTTGATTGTTATTGACAACATCCAGTTACTTAATGATATGTTTGCCTGATTGGTATTAAAGGGACACAGCAAGGGTGAGGTGTGGGGCCTGGACACTCACCCTAGCCTCATGGAGGCAGTGACTGTAGGAGGTGACAATACACTGCGATGCTGGAATCTGGAGGGTCATGCTTTGGGCAGTGCCACCCTCAGGAAGACTGCACGATGTCTTCACTTCCATCCTAGTGGTTTATTTCTGGTACTTGGCTACCTAGATGGTTAGTAAACTCTGCCCTCAGTCTTTTCTCAGATTTTTGCAATTCTGGTACTTGTGTACTTTGTAGTGAGTAGGTAAAACTTATAGCTAATAAAAGATAGTACAGTACAAGGATTGAACCTGGTGAGGCAGGACATATGGGCAAGTCTCCACTACCCCTTACAGAAGTAGATACCAAGGCATTTTATATAGTAGATGGTTGTGAGCTGCATCCTGGAAAAAGACATGAACCCTGATGGAAATAAGCCACACTGTTTATCTTCCTTAGATTATCCTAGGTTATTAACCCAAGTAAAATCTGGTCAGTATTTTATCATTAGTTATAGTAATAGATTTTGGAAGGAATCTTAATTTTTCCTTCCTGACATTTCACATAAGGTATAAAATATGTAAATTGTAAGTTTTTAGCAATGTACTTTTCTAGTGGAAATTAAGAATAAGCTACTGGAGTGGAAATTAAGAATTAATTTAGTATTAATTTAGTATTAATTAAGTATTAAAAGTCAGTTGATTCTTCAGTCATGATGGACAAAACAAAATTATGTACAATGTTCATGTTTTTTGTTGTTGATTTTAACCTTGTGTATTGAGTGTCTTAACAGCTGTGCAACAGCTTGGTCAGCGACTGGTTCACAATTAGCATATATACGTAGTATCGAGCCTCCGCCACCCCATATGCTAAATGACCTAAACAGGTTCTGCTCTTCATAAAAAAAATACAATTTCCTTCCAGCTTTATTACTAGAATAATATTAAAAATTGGTAAATGTTTTGAGTGCTATGGGCCTGACCATCCATCAACCTTGTATAAGCAAGTTAGACCAAAGTGAGTGGAGGCTAGGGGTATTTATGGTGATGTGGTGATGAAGTTTGTACTTAGCAAACCAAAATCGTAATTACACATTGTAACCTTTACAAATAAATAAAATCTTTATCGTTTTATCTTCATCTTTGAGCAAGGTAACATTTAGGAAGGGATTCAGGGGTGCAGGTTAGCCATGCTTGAGTCCTGGAGGTGGAACTTTGAGTGCTTGCACTCTGGAGAAGGAGTGAGGATGTTGCAGTTTAGAGGAACATCTGAACTGTGATGGCAGCACATTGCTGGCATAGCAGTCATTAAATAAATGATGAGTGTATTTCTTTTTTTTAACACATTGGTTGTTAGTGGGATATGGCCAATGTGTTAAAAATTAAAAACTCGTATGGGATTTTGCTCCAAGTAGAGATTTTATTGGGCAGTGACATTCATCCTGTGAGTAAACTTACAACGATAATGACAGACTACATATCACCTCATAAGAAAACATGCACTCAACCCTTCTTATATAGTTATTTAGTTATTTGATGTTGGTTTCATTACAGGAAGTGTTGCCTTGTACCAGTATCCTAGTCTGGAAAAGCAAGGAGCGATACATCACAGGTCTGAGGGAATCTCTGATATCAGGTTCTCTCCAGATGGTTGTTTTCTTGCTGTAGGTTCTCATGAGTGTCTGGTTGATATTTATGCAGTGAACATAAGTGAGGATGATACAAGCAAGGAGGGATCAAGTCTACATAGAGTCGGCCAGTGCCAGGGTGCCTCCTCCTGGATCACCCACCTCACCTGGCATAAAGATTCTAAACTCCTTCAAATCAATACAGGTTGGGCTTTATCCTTATTGTTTATGTGCAGCTAAAAAGTTTGTAAACAACATATATATAAACTACAATTAAAAGGTCTAATAAAGTTTCTTAATTTAATCCCCTTTTCACCAAAACTTTTTTTAACTAAATTTTCATCAATTCTTTTCAACTTTTAAATAACCAGAAATTTTTGTTAACTTTTAATTCATACATGTGACACAGGGGCTGGAGAGCAGTTGTTCTATGAGGCTCCACATGGTACCCATCAGTTAATTCCTGAGAACACCAATACTGAACTGGCTTGGGCTTCACCACTAACGTGTCCCTTGGATGCTACCGTTGAGGGTGTCTGGGCCCCACACATGGACTTGACAGACATTAATGCAGTCGCTACAGCGCACAACCTGCCTCTTGTAGCTACTGCTTCAGATGATCAGGGTCTGGTCAGCCTCTTCAGATACCCATGTCAGGTATTTATAATTATATTAAATAAAAAAATGTTAAACTCGTTGTATAGTTCAGTTGGTTGTGCCACCTGAGTGGCTAGTTTACTGTGCACCTCATTCTTATCCTGTGAGCAGCAACACAAAAAGCAGATAGGTCTGGGTCACTCATTATCTGGTGTTGAGTGTGATAGTTTAATTGGAGAGCTTTTATTAAACACATACTTGATCTTTGGTTATCCTAAGATACATCTACATGTGGTACAACCAATGTATGCCTATACCAATTATGTGCCCATTGTATTATTATCCAGGGTTCGTAATTTAGGATAACCGTACTAACTATTAGATGAACAGAGGCAGCAGGTCACTACACACACACTTCAACATCAAAGAGTGATCTGTGCCTTGTGTTATGGTCATGTGTTCTGTTGAGGTTGGCAAGGAGATGTTTGAGGGGAGGGTTAATATCAGAGTTAAGTGTTCTATGTATGTAATAGGTGCAGTAATAAGTATGGATGTTTTGTATGGTGAGTAGGTTTAGTGTATTGAATATTGGTGGAGTGTGCTGCCTGTAGTGAGAATTTGTTATCATTCTAACTGCAGCCTTTTGTTGAGTAATTAGTGGTCTGAGATGGTTAATTGTTGTTGAGCCCCATGCACAAATTCCATAGGTGAGATAGGGGTAAATAAGAGAGTGATATAGGGCCAGGAGGGCTGACTGTGGAACATAGTACCGTATCTTCGATAGTATGCCTACAGTCTTGGAAATTTTCTTAGAGATGTGTTGTATATGTGTATGAAATTTGAGTCTATTATCAAGGTGGATTCCTAAGAATTTTCCCTCTGTTAGTTTTGTGATAGGTGATCCGTTTATCATTATGTTAAGAGGGACATCTGTAGCTCTGTTACCAAACTGAATGAAGTAGGTTTTGTCAATGTTTAGTGTAAGTTTGTTAGTCCTCATCCAGGTAGATATTTTCTGTAATTCGGTATTTACAGTATTGGCTAGCGTGACTGGGCTCGGGTGAGAGAAGACGTATGTAGTGTCATCTGCAAATAGTGTGGGTTTGAGTAATTGCGAAGCATTTGGAAGGTCATTTATGTATAGGAGAAAGAGAAGAGGGCCAAGGACACTTCCCTGTGGGACACCAACTGTAATTGGTTGCGCAGAAGAGTTTGCCCCATTTGCGTACACATATTGGCTTCTGTTGCTGAGGTATGACTTGAGGTAGTTGAGGGAGTGCCCTCTTATACCATAGTGTGACAATTTTACGTGGAGCAAGTCATGGTCAACTGTATCAAAAGCTTTACGTAAGTCAATGAAGATCCCCAGTGGGACTTCTTTTTTCTCTATTGCAGTGTATATATGTTCTAGCATGTGTATAATAGCATCATTAGTATTTTTATTAGGCCTGAATCCAAATTGGCAGGGGTTGAGTATGTTTTGGGAGATAAGGTAGGAGTAGATTCGTTTATGAATTAATTTTTCAAAGATTTTTGAGAGAGGGTGTAAGTTGGATATTGGCCTATAGTTATTCAACTCTGTTTGGTCTCCTCCTTTGTGGATCGGGGTGACCCTTGCTATTTTGAGTACTGTAGGGAAGGTGGAGGATTCAATGGATTTGTTAAAGAGTGTTGCAATGATTGGTGATAGCACTTGTGACACTTTTTTGTATATAAAGGGTGGTAAGGTATTTAAATCTCCTGCCTTGTTTTTTAGTGCGTTGATAATAAGGGAGACTTCATATGGGTTAGTCGGAGCTAGGAACAGAGTGTTCGGGTAGTTGCCGGTGAGGTAGTCATTTGGTGGGGTATCTGAGCTTGGGATTTTATTGGCAAGGTTTTGTCCTATAGTGGAGAAGAAATCATTGAGTCTGTTTGCTGTTTCTGTTGGTGGGAGTTGGGGTTCATCTGATTTTGCTAATTTTATTTCGCTATTTCGTGATATCTTTTTTGTTCCCAGAATTTCTGATAGGGTTTTCCAGGTCTTTTTTATATCACCTCGTAAGTTGGATAATCTGTTCTCATAATACAATTTTTTTGCCCTTCTTATCAGGCTGGTTAGGATTGACGAGTAACGTTTTGTTTGGTCTCTGGTTATGTGACCCATTCTGTACTGTTTTTCATATTGGTGTTTTGTATTTATGGATTTGAGAATGCTGGGTGTTAGCCAGGGACTGTTCAGTCTCTTTGCTGTCATCTGTTTAGTTTTTTTAGGGCAGTGCTTGTTATAGAGGTATTGGGTCTTTTTTAGAAAATTATTAATACATTCGTCAATATCTGTATAGGTTTCTAGCTCAGTGTGCCAATCGATGTTTGCTATTGCTGTTGTGAAGTTATTAATGGCTGCCTCATTGTGAAGTCTGAAGGTGACTTTAGTAGTGTCTTGGGGTAGTTTACCAAGAGTTGTTATGAGGAAAGTAGGGTAGTGGTCTGTGGTATTATCTGTAATTATGCCTGATTTTAAAGGGGATATGGTGTTGGTCCAGATGTGGTCAAGTAGGGAAACACTAGTCTCTGTAACTCTTGTAGGTTTTGTTACTGTTGGTAGTAACATACAGTTATTCATTGTGTTTGTGAATTCAGTAACGTGTGGGTCCTGGTCTTGCAGGAGATTTATATTGAAGTCACCTGAGAGTAGTAAGTGATCTTTGTTCATGCGTGCATCAGTTATCATACTTCCTAGATTTTGACTAAATTGGCTAATGTTTGACTGTGGAACTCTGTAGATGTTTATCAATGTGAGAGGATTTTGTAGGTACTTGGATTTGAATTTAGCTATTATATATTCCCCATGTTCATCCCTTGTGCAAGTATTAGTGATACATTGTAGTTGGTCTGAGTAGTATATGGCTGTGCCACCCCCTTGTTGGTCTGGCCTACATATCAGGCTTTAGCCAGGTTTCAGTTAGTGTAATGATGGACATATTGGCATGTAAGGAATTTAGTAATGCTATGAGGTCATCGTAATGCTTGCTTAAAGATCTGATATTGTAGTTAAAGATAGTTATGTTGTTGTTGGCACTGAGAAGTGCCTTTGATTGCTCTGCAGTGTAGTAATTACAGTAACTGTTTGATTCATTTAAGTCATTAGATAAGAGGTTGGTATCAGGATCAATGCTTGTAATCATAAGATTTGTAGTGAATCTATAGTTTGAATTAAGTATAAAACAAAGTAAATAGTCTTAAGCTAAAAAATAGCACCTAGATTATTTAACAAATGTAAAATAGTGAGCTAAGGGACTAATACAAATAAAGTGATGATCAAATAGATAGAACCCAGGTCTCTCAGTTGTGAGCTGAAGGTACTAACACTGAAACACAAGCCATGCAGCACCTTGAGAATCTGAAGTACTCAGGTTATGGAAGTAAAAGATAACTCCAGTTCTTTGGATCTAGAGCCAGTCACCAGTATCAAGGCACCATTCTTCTTAATGGAACCAGTGTATAAATTTGTAATACTGTAAAATTACAATTTCAATTAATTATTTATAATAGGCAAAGTTAGTTTTTTTTTTAATATGACATTGTGAATGAAGTGCAGTATTTAAACATTTCTTGAACATTAGTGAGTGAGTTACCTCTGAATTCGTTATTTTTTTCATTCACATAATATATAATCATGTTAGGCATGAAAATAGATTTGTTGACAAAGTGTACATATACATGTAGTTAGGTCCACATCAGCTGGCCTCCGAAATTGGAAAGGGAAGCTTACGTTAATAAAACCAATTATTGAGACCCACAGAGAAAAGCTAAGATAAGAATTTGCTTATTGGCCATTTAACAGTGATTTTGCTGAACAGAAAAATAAAGTTGAATTAGAATGTATATATGTTTGTTGAAAGTATTATTCAAAGATAATATCTTGTGAAAACATGTCTGTAGGGTGAGCAAAAGTGCCGTCAGTATGGTGGTCACAGTGCGCATGTCACTAATGTGCGATGGACATATGACGACTCAAAGTTGGTGACCACAGGTGGTGGGGACACCTCAGTCATAGTATGGGCACTCACACTCCGTGACCCACCCACATCACCTCATCTCCAAAATGATGCACAGGCCATTAATGATCTGCCCAACGAAGGTGAGCAAATTGTCGATCAATACTTCTTACTGTTCTGGTTGTGAGTTGTACTGTATTTGACTTGGTTGACTTTCCCTAGGTTAATTTGAATAATTGAATAATGAATCACGTGCTGAACTCAGCCAATGTAAAAAATAATCAGGCATCTGTAAAATTTATTTTAAGAATAAAAGAGCTGTGTCCCTTCTTAGAGCTTTCCCTTTGAGTTCATACTCATAAAATCACAAGTGTAGCTTATTATATTGTTATTTGACTGTATATTCAACACTGGAAATAGTGTTTTACAATGAATATCTTACAAGAAATATATACTACAGTGGTCCCTCAGTAATCATCCGGCCTGAAAGTCGTCCATTTCGGAAATAGTCCTGTTTTTTCGTCAAAATATTGGCTCAGAAATGGTCCGGTAACTCGCTAATAGTCCTTCGTCCCAGACGCGTATGCATGGTCTGAGCGGCCTCGAGCCGCCTCGGCCTTTCCTTCCCAGCCAGTGTGCCATTGTTTACCAGTGAGCGACGGTCCCCTCATGTGCTCCAGTGAAATATTTCATAATATTTAATTTATTTTAGTGCTTGCAAGTTATTTAAGTGCTAAATAAGCTACCATGGCTCCAAAGAAAGCTCCTAGTGCCAAGCCTTTGGTAAAGAAGGTGAGAAATACGATTGAATTTAAGAAAAACATCATTGAACAATATGATAGTGGCGTACGTGTGGGCGAACTGGCCAGGATGTATAACAAATCCCGTACAACCATATCTTCCATCATAGCCAAGAAAAAGGAAATCAAGGATGCTGTTGTTGCAAAGGGGGTAAATATGCTGACAAAAATGAGATCACCAGTACTCGAAGAGGTTGAGAAGTTATTATTGGTGTGGATAAATGAGAAACAATTAGCAGGAGACAGTCTTATGACGTCGCTTATTTGTGAAAAGGCTAGGCAGTTGCATGACGATTTGGTAAAGAAATTGCCTGCAACTAGTGATGATGTGAGTGAATTTAAGGCTAGCAAAGGCTTGTTTGAGAGATTTAAGAAGCGTACTGGCATACACAGTGTGGTAAGGCATGGTGAGGCTGCCAGTTCGGACCACAAGGCGGCTGAAAAATATGTGCATGAATTCCAGGAGTACATAAACAGTGAAGGACTGAAACCTGAACAAGTGTTCAATTGTGACGAAACAGGCCTCTTTTGGAAGAAAATGCCAAAGAGGACCTTCATTACACAAGAGGAAAAGGCAATGCCAGGACACAAGCCTATGAAAGACAGGCTGACGCTAATGTTCTGTGCTAATGCTAGTGGGGATTTCAAAGTGAAGCTGTTACTAGTGTTCCATTCTGAAAATCCCAGAGTGTTCAGGAAAAGCAATGTTATGAAGAGTAAATTGTGTGTGTTTTGGAAATCTAATAGTAAGGCATGGGTCACGAGGGAAATTTTTGTAGAGTGGTTCAACGAAGTGTTTGGCCCTAGTGTGAAGAATTACCTCCTGGAAAAGAAATTGGATCTCAAGTGCCTCCTAGTAATGGACAATGCACCTGCTCATCCTCCAAACTTGGATGACCTTATTCTGAAGGAGTTTGGGTTCATCACAGTAAAGTTCTTGCCCCCGAATACCACTCCTCTCCTCCAACCCATCGACCAGCAGGTCATAGCAAACTTTAAAAAACTCTACACCAAAGCAATGTTTGAAAGGTGCTTGAATGTGACCTCAGACACTCACTTGACCCTACGAGATTTTTGGAAAGAACATTTCAGTATTCTCCATTGTGTAAGCCTTATAGGTAAGGCTTGGGAGGGAGTGACTACCAGGACTTTGAACTCTGCTTGGAGAAAATTGTGGCCAGATTGTGTCCACAAGAGGGATTTTGAAGGGCTGACCCTGATGAGCCTATGTCAGTTGTTAAATCCATTGTGGCACTGGGGGCTTCCATGGGGTTGGATGTGAGTTTGGAGGATGTGGAAGAGTTGGTGGAGGACCACAACAAAGAGCTAACCACTGAGGAGCTGCAAGAGCTTCAGCAGGAACAGCAACAGATGGCAGCTCTGAATCTTGCTGCAGAGGAGGAGGAAGAGAGATGGAGGAAGGTGCCTTCTTCAGAAATTAAGGAGATTTTTGAAATGTGGGGTAGGATGGAAAGATTTATGGAGAAACATCACCCAGAGAAGGATGTTGCAAGCCATATCGGCAACTTGTACAGTGACAGTCTTGGCCCATTTTAAGGAAATTTTAAAGAGACGCCAGAAACAGAGCTCTCTGGACAGTTTTTTTTTTGCAAGACAGGACTCCAGTGACTCTCAAGGTTGTCCTAGTGGCATTAAGAAACAGAGAAGAGAAGTAACCCCAGAAAAGCAATTGGTACCCAAGGTGTTGATGGAAGGGGATTCCCCTTCCAAACAGTAATTCATCCAATCAGTCTCCTTCTCCAGTCTTCCATACACAAAGAAGAATCGCCAATAAAGGTAAGTGTTATTCTGTTAATGTTTAATTCATCATGTGCCACTGTATTGTTTATGTACTACATCTATATTTCATGTAAAAAATTTTTTGTTTTAATACTTCTGGGTGTCAGGAACGGATTAATTGAATTTACATTATTTCTTATGGGGAAAATTGATTCGTAAATCGTCCATTTCGATAATAGTCCCACTTCCAGGAACGGATTATGGATGATTATTGAGGGACCACTGTATTTACTTTAGTGGTATAATTTGGAACATAATGCAGAGAATCTGTAGCTTGGAGACTAGAAGGAGGTGTGTGGTTTCTAAAAGTATTATCCAGAGGGCAGAGGAAGGGTTGTTGAGGTGGTTTGGACTTTTGGAGAGGATGGAACAAAATAAATTGACTTGGAGGGCATTTAAATCTGTAGTGGAAGGAAGGCAGGGTAGTTATCATCCTAGGAAAGGATGGAAGGAGGGGGTAAAGGAGGTTTTGTGTGGAAGGGGCTTGGATACTGAGTGTGCTAGATAGGAGTGAATGGAGACGAATGGTTTTTATGGCTTGATGTGCTTTTGGAGTGTGAGCAAAGTAACATTTATGAAGGGATTCAGGGAAACTGGACTTGAGTCCTGGAGGTGGGAAGTACAGTGCCTGTGCTCTGAAGGAGGGATGTTGATATGTTGCAACTTTGTAACTGTAGTGGAGGCATGCCTCTGGCAAGACAATGATGGAGTGAATGATAATGGAAAATGTTTCTTCTTTTTCGGGTCACCCTACCTTGGTAGGAGATGGTCGATGTGTTGTTATATATTGTTTTTCAACAAACCAGCTGTATCCCACTGAGGCAGGGTGAACTAAAAAGAAAAATGAAAGTTTCTCTGTTTAGTAATGTTGATAAATTAGACACGTGTGCAACTCTTGGGTATCTTTATTGAGGAAACGTTTTGCCACACAGTGGCTTCATCAGTCCATACAAAGGAGAATCTTGAAGAACAGGAGGAGAATGAGGTAATCAGTCCCTCAACCTTGAGTCGATGTGGTCAGTCCATCAATCTTGAATAGAATACGGCATACGTGCGGAGAAGGAGCTTATAAACCGTAGACAGGAGAGGTGCAGCAGTCATAGGTGGTGTCACATTTGTTCAATGTGGAAGTAGGTCATGCCCAAGAATTAGGCAAGCGAAGAATTCCCAAGTATTAAGATCCCAAGAAGTTGCAGTGTCTGACTGCACCTCTCCTGTCTACGGTTTATAAACTCCTTCTCCGCACGTATGCCGTATTCTATTCAAGATTGATGGACTGACCACATCTACTCAAGGTTGAGGGACTGATTACCTCATTCTCCTCCTGTTCTTCAAGATTCTCCTTTGTATGGACTGATGAAGCCACTGTGTGGCGAAACGTTTCCTCAATAAAGATACCCAAGAGTTGCACACGTGTCTAATTTATCAACATGTCGGTTCTCTGAACCATTCATCTTTTTAGTAATGTAAACAGGAGAAGGGGTTACTAGCCCCTTGCTCCCAGTATTTAGTTGCCTCTTATGACACACATGGCTTATGGAGGAAGAATTCTTTTCCACTTCCCCCATGGAAGTTTTTTTTTTTTATCAACAGACTGGCCATATCCCATTGAGGCAGGGTGACCCAAAAAGAAAGAAAACCCTGAAAAGAAAGAATAAACTTTCATCATCATTCAACACTTTCACCATCACTCGTACATAATCACTGTCTTTGCAGACACACTCAGATACAGATGTTTAGATGTCCCTCCAAACTGCCAATAACCCCTAGAAAATATTATACAAAAGATTAAAGGAATGGACTGTATTTGGTACATTTACATAAAATTATGATATCATTAGTATTTATTAATAAAACAAAGAACAAGAAATTTTAGAATCCTTAGAGCATTCCTTGGTCGTAGGTGATCTTCACATCAACAACCCATCCAATAACAGACTTATATTGTAGAAATAAATAGCACCATACTCTGAACAGTTATACAGTAGAACCCCTGTATCCACTGATTTGATATCCGCGGTTTCAGTTATCCACGGTTTACTATTTTTTTTTATTATTAATGTATGTATTGGCCATTTCCCACCAAGGCAGGGTGGTCCAAAAAAGAAAAACTTTCATCATCACTCACTCCATCACTGTCTTGCCAAAGGCATGCCTACACTACAGTTATAAAACTGCATTAACACCCTTCCTTCAGAGTGCCAGCACTGTACTTCCCATCTCCAAAAATCAAGTCTGGCCTGCCGGTTTCCCTGAATCCCTTCATAAATGTTACCTTGCTCACACTCCAGCAGCTGGCAGTTCTTCAAAGCCTAAGAGAAGCCCTGAAGTGCTTCCCATCAGTGAAAAAGTGATAATTCTCCACTTATTGTGCATAATTTATCAATTAAATTTTGAATAGGTATGTATTTTTATATTTTTATTTTTCATATTTTTATATGTTATTTTTATATAGCCGGACTTGAGTCCTGGAAATGGGAAATACAATGCCTGCACTCTAAAGGAGGGGTTCGGGATATTGGCAGTTTGGAAGGAAATGTTGTCTATCTTTATAGGTATATGCTTTTAAGCTGTTGTGTTCTGAGCACCTCTGCAAAAACAGTGATTATCTGTGAGTGAGGTGAAAGTGTTGAATGATGATGAAAGTATTTTCTTTTTGGGGATTTTCTTTCTTTTTTTTTTTTGGCCCACCCTGCCTCGGTGGGAGTCGGCCGACTTGTTAAAAAAAAAATGTATAAGACTTATATGAAAAATGGAGTGTACATAAATGAGTGTCTAACAAAAAAATGTCAAAACCTTCTGTTCAGGTTGAGAAAACTTAAACAGGAAAACAAAATACATCAGTGTTTCACGCGAGATGGGAAAATACTAGTAAGGAAACATCAACAGGACAACAATATACCATCTCAAACGAACATGATTTCTCTACCTTCCTTAGAAAAGCTGACATTTCTGTAACAGATTAGATAAGTGCCCTTAATACATATATACGTGTGGTGCATATAGTGTACGTTACTATTATATTGTGCATTATTATTGTTATTATTTTTCATCACTAGCTAATGCCAACTACCTCCAATACTCTATACTTCTTTCTTACTGCTATTAATTGCTCATAATTTTAAATTACAAGTCAAATCTTACTCCAAATTAATAATATTCATTATTCTTACCTGTCCATTTAATTTTGTTTATCACTACTTGTTTTTTAGTCACTTTTCATTGTGTATGCAATTAGTGTATATTCCAATTACTTTTTTGCAAGTACCAATACTATCTTTTGCTAGCTAGTACCAACTACCTCATTTTTTTTTTACTTTTTATTGTGCAATAAACTGCTCAATTTATTTAATATTACAAATCAGATCTTACTCCTAAACCAATATTATTTCATAGTGACCATCTGTCCATTTAACTTTGTTTACCATTACTTAATTTTAGTCCCTTATATATTTTCTGCTTTATTTTAGCTTTATATAACTACCCTAGTTTATATATTCACAATTGTTAAAATAATCAAGGTGCTATTCTCAGGTGCTAAAGTAGAATAAGTTCACAATTTTGCCATTATATTCCAAAGCTCATTTATTTGATTACCACTTTATTGTTCACCACAACTTATATTAGTCCCTTTTATATTATAATTTTATACTATAATTCTAACTTTAAAGAATTACCTTTATAGTACTACCTACTATCATATTCCCAAGCTCCATTATTTGATCATCACTTTATTTGTATTAGTCCCTTTTATATTATCTCCTTTATTTTAGCTTAAAAAAAAAAAAACTACCTTAGCTCATTATTTTACATTTGTTAAATAATTCAGGTGCTATTTTTTTAGCTGAAGACTATTTACTTTGTTTTATACTTAATTCTAACTATAGATTCACTACAAATCTTATGATTACAAGCATTGATCCTGATACCAACCTCTTATTTAATGACTTAAATGAATCAAACAGTTACTGTAATTACTACACTGCAGAACAATCAAAGGCACTTCTCAGTGCCAACAACAACATAACTATCTTTAACTACAATATCAGATCTTTAAGCAAGCATTACAATGACCTCATAGCATTACTAAATTCCTTACATGCCAATATGTCCATCATTACACTAACTGAAACCTGGCTAAAGCCTGATAGTACAGATGTCTATGCCATTCCTGGTTACACAGCCATACACAACTGTAGGCCAGACCAACAAGGGGGTGGCACAGCCATATACTACTCAGACCAACTAGAATGTATCACTAATACTTGCACAAGGGATGAACATGGGGAATATATAACAGCCAAATTCAAATCCAAATACCTACAAAAACCTCTCACATTGATAAACATCTACAGAGTTCCACAGTCAAACATTAGCCAATTTAGTCAAAACCTAGGAAGTATGATAACTGATGCACGCATGAACAAAGATCACTTACTACTCTCAGGTGACTTCAATATAAATCTCCTGCAAGACCAGGACCCACACGTTACTGAATTCACAAACACAATGAGTAACTGTATGTTGCTACCAACAGTAACAAAACCTACAAGAGTTACAGAGACTAGTGTTTCCCTACTTGACCACATCTGGACCAACACCATATCCCCTTTAAAATCAGGCATAATTACAGATAATACCACAGACCACTACCCTACTTTCCTCATAACAACTCTTGGTAAACTACCCCAAGACACTACTAAAGTCACCTTCAGACTTCACAATGAGGCAGCCATTAATAACTTCACAACAGCAGTAGCAAACATTGACTGGCACACTGAGCTAGAAATCTATATTGATGAATGTATTAATAATTTTCTAAAAAAGACCCAATACCTCTATAACAAGCACTGCCCTAAAAAAACTAAACAGATGACAGCTAAGAGACTGAACAGTCCCTGGCTAACACCCAGCATTCTCAAATCCATAAATACAAAACACCAATATGAAAAACAGTACAGAATGGGTCACATAACCAGAGACCAAACAAAATGTACTCATCAATCCTAACCAGCCTGATAAGAAGGGCAAAAAAATTGTATTATGAGAACAGGTTATCCAACTTATGAGGTGATATAAAAAAGTCCTGGAAAACCCTATCAGAAATTCTGGGAACAAAAAAGATATCACGAAATAGCGAAATAAAATTAGCAAAATCAGATGAACCCCAACTCCCACCAACAGAAACAGCAAACAGACTCAATGATTTCTTCTCCACTATAGGACAAAACCTTGCCAATAAAATCCCAAGCTCAGATACCCCACCAAATGACTACCTCACCGGCAACTACCCGAACACACTGTTCCTAGCTCCGACTAACCCATACGAAGTCTCCCTTATTATCAACGCACTAAAAAACAAGGCAGGAGATTTAAATACCTTACCACCCCTTATATACAAAAAAGTGTCAAGTGCTATCACCAGTCATTGCAACACTCTTTAACAAATCCATTGAATCCTCCACCTTCCCTACAGTACTCAAAATAGCAAGGGTCACCCCGATCCACAAAGGAGGAGACCAAACAGAGTTGAATAACTATAGGCCAATATCCAACTTACACCCTCTCTCAAAAATCTTCGAAAAATTAATTCATAAACGAATCTACTCCTACCTTATCTCCCAAAACATACTCAACCCCTGCCAATTTGGATTCAGGCCTAATAAAAATACTAATGATGCTATTATACACATGCTAGAACATATATACACTGCAATAGAGAAAAAAGAAGTTCCACTGGGGATCTTCATTGACTTACGTAAAGCTTTTGATACAGTTGACCATGACTTGCTCCACGTAAAATTGTCACACTATGGTATAAGAGGGCACTCCCTCAACTACCTCAAGTCATACCTCAGCAACAGAAGCCAATATGTGTACGCAAATGGGGCAAACTCTTCTGCACAACCAATTACAGTTGGTGTCCCACAGGGAAGTGTCCTTGGCCCTCTTCTCTTTCTCCTATACATAAATGACCTACCAAATGCTTCGCAATTACTCAAACCCACACTATTTGCAGATGACACTACATACATCTTCTCCCACCCGAGCCCAGTCACGCTAGCCAATACTGTAAATACCGAATTACAGAAAATATCTACCTGGATGAGGACTAACAAACTTACACTAAACATTGACAAAACCTACTTCATTCAGTTTGGTAACAGAGCTACAGATGTCCCTCTTAACATAATGATAAACGGATCACCTATCACAAAGCTAACAGAGGGAAAATTCTTAGGAATCCACCTTGATAATAGACTCAAATTTCATACACATATACAACAAATTTCTAAGAAAATTTCCAAGACTGTAGGCATACTATCGAAGATACGGTACTATGCTCCACAGTCAGCCCTCCTGGCCCTATATCACTCTTATTTACCCCTATCTCACCTATGGAATTTGTGCATGGGGCTCAACAACAATTAACCATCTCAGACCACTAATTACCCAACAAAAGGCTGCAGTTAGAATGATAACAAATTCTCACTACAGGCAGCACACTCCACCAATATTCAATACACTAAACCTACTCACCATACAAAACATCCATACTTATTACTGCACCTATTACATACATAGAACACTTAACTCTGATATTAACCCTCCCCTCAAACATCTCCTTGCCAACCTCAACAGAACACATGACCATAACACAAGGCACAGATCACTCTTTGATGTTCCTCGTGTCCATCTCACACTATGCAAAAACTCAATGCACATAAAAGGCCCTAAAATCTGGAATTCATTACCTGTAAATATAAAAGAAACACTACCTGTTTATAAATTCAAGTCTCTTCTCAAAGATCACTTACTCACCCAAAACCAAATAAATACTGAATAACTGAACCTTATAAATTGTATATCTTAAATGTTTCTCACAATTATATCACATAAATGTTAAACCTAAAACCCAATCTAACTTTATTATTTTTTAAATACACTACCTAACAGAATACTCCATACGACTGAATGTACAACAATGCATGCAACCATATGACCTGTCTTTGTAATACTCACTTGTGCTTTA
The DNA here is from genome assembly GCF_038502225.1 of Cherax quadricarinatus. Lineage (NCBI taxonomy): Eukaryota > Metazoa > Arthropoda > Malacostraca > Decapoda > Parastacidae > Cherax > Cherax quadricarinatus. The sequence goes on along the minus strand of NC_091307.1, from coordinate 25,738,031 downwards.
TAGTAATCTGTTTACATTAATGTTTTATCACTGATTTCATCATTGCTTAGTTAATCTTAAGTTAATTTTAAGCCAGCCCGTAATGCTATGCATAGTATAAGTGGCTTTGGCATGCTGCTCTTATCTGTATTTTTTTGTACCTCTGTATGTGTGCTCAAATTGTTAATAAATAAATAAGGGTTTGCTACTATCCATGGTTACGGTACCCACAGCAGGTCCTTGGAATGTATCCCCCGAGGATATGGGATCCTACTGTATATAACATTTAAATCTTAATATACTGTTTCTTTAGTCCAATTATTCCATTCTCATTAGCAGGGAAAGATGTCAGGCTACATGTAGTGATTGTTGACTGTTTTATATCTTTTTATTTTATTTTAACTTGTTGGATATTTATGACCAAGGCAGGAAAACAAAAAAATATACTCACCATCACTCTCTTTTAAGATGTCTTTCTGGAAGAGCATATACATCATGGTGCATTCTTGACCTATCCCTACTTACCACTGTTCATGCTCCATGACCATGTCAAAACTTATGGAGCATTGATTGCAAATTCTTTCTCTTGTCAGATATGACATTACTGGATGTGGAGAGTGCTGGGCTGGATGATGACATAGTAGTGAGAGCTGCCACTACTAGGGAGAGCAAGGCATCTAAGACAGGCAAGACTCAGGCAGTGCAGCATGGGTCAAACTTTGCCACTCACCTTAGGTCCATGCCCACGCTCACCCCTGATGATAAGATGGTGTTTTATTGTAGTGGCTCCATTGTGGGCAGACTTAATGTAGCTGAAGGTAATGGGATGAAGCTTGATGTTAACAGTATTCAACCTAAAATTCTGATATCACTGTCATTGTTATATAAATTGTATCTCTGCAGATATAATTTATATAACACAGTTCATAAGACCAGCCGTGATAATTGACAACCAAACAGACACCACACACTCGGATCTCACTACAGTCTTTCTCATCTTTCTCCCTTTCCCCTCACTTGATGTTTCAGGAGGTGAAGTGGAGGGTCAGAATGTTGGGCATGGGGACCACAAGTCGTTTGTAACAGCACTAACTGTCTCTCCTGCAGAACCAGTCATGGTTGCCACTGCACAGGTAACTAAGCAAACCCTTCTTGCTTTTGTTTGTATGATATATGTATGCGTGTTATTAATGACTGGAGAATGATTGTTTCATTGTAGTGTCACACTTACCACAGGATGATGCACACTCATTGCAAGATGGTCCACACTCAAAGCAAGATAGTGCACACTTACTGCAAGATGGTATACACACATGGCAAGATGGCGCACACTCACACCAAGATGGTGCATATGCAAAGCAAGATGATACACAATCATGGTAGGATGATGCACACTCATGTTGGTGACATACATTCTTCATATTATACCACGCACTCATTGTAGCACGATGCCATGTTAGAGTAGAGTTACAGTATTTTCAATGTACCCTTGCACCAAATATATACAGTACCACCACATCAGGTGCCAACCTTTCCCAGTTGCCCTTAGGCGATTTTCTTGCTATCTCATGAGCACTCATCCCACCACTGACCCAAGCACTATGGTTACCCATTAATCTACTGGCATAGTATCCATAGTCACCTATGTACAAACCTATCATATATTTTTTGTGTACTTTGTTTACAAAATTCAGTTGTAATTCTAATACCTAAGACTAATAGGGTCCACAGACACATTGTAAAAAAAAAATTACATAGCTCTTTAATTCATCTCCAGGGTGACTTCATTTATATAGAATATGTATTTAAATTTTGAACATGTATAGTTTTCGGATACAGAATTTTTAATATTCAAATGTAGCTAAGTTGTAAAATAACAAATTTTAACATGCAAATACATAATATCTTGTTATATTATTTATATTTGATAATCAGTTGGGTATGGCAGAGGATACTCAGGAGGATAAGGCAGAGTTTGCATTGGTGCACGTGTGGTCGGCGAGCGACGGTTCCACTGCAGCCGTGCTCCGAGGTGGCCCTGAGGCCCTCATCACCTCTCTAACATTTTCACCAAGCGGGAGGTTCCTTGCCTCCCTTGCTGATGCTTCCATAGTACACGTCTTTAACTGGATTAAAGGTGAGAACCCATCTTTGATATTTACTACTAACTCACAAATTGGAAATACAAACTGAGTGATGTTCGAGTCTGTCCTGGTCCAATTTCAAATCATGTCAGTGGTCTAGGATGGATCAAATCATCAAGTTTTCATTTCCAATTGTGAGTTAGTTGTGACTTGTTCCAGCCACAGTTTTGTGATCTTAATTCTTCTGTATCCAATATTTACTTATCCTAATAACAAAAACATATTGTATTGTTGCATATGAGCAAGGTAACTTTTATGAAGGGATTTAGGGGAAACCAGTTAGCCAAACTTAACTCTTGAGGGTGGGAAGGGCAGTAAATGCACTCTGAAGGATGGGTGGGGATGTTGCAGTTGGAGAGTACTCTGAATTGTGATGCCAGCACACTTCTGGCAAGAAAAAATCCAAAATTCAGTTATAATCTCTATATAAAATTGTAAAGAAAAATAACGTTCCTTTGCTTATTGTTTATCAGAATTATGTAAAAAAGATAGGTACCAAACTTGCATATCCCCAAATTGAATGCAGGTGGTTGCAACAACAAATGATTACAAATAAATCTAAAATTCAGTCATAATTCTCTACTTTACTCTCCTTCCACCACCAGTCATCCAGCCTGTGTTTGTATGGACTGATTATTATTATTATTATAATCAAAAAGAAGCGCTAAGCCACAAGGACTATACAGCACTTGTATGGACTGAAGTGCACATGTTATGAACTTGTAAATGCATAATTATCTCCCTGTTACTACTTCCTTACCCCCTCCCTCCTAGTCCAGACTTTGTGTTGGCAAAACTCAACTTTGTCTGGCCAGGTGTTCATTTTCTTTTGAATTGGCACAAGACCTTTAACTTAACAGCAACCATAGGACTTCCTTCAAAATAGGCTCATTGAATTTTCCCTGCCCAAATCTGTTTTTTCTCTTATTTCTTATACACACTAGAGTAATATCTGGATGAGCACATGAGAGTAAATTTATACCACATTTGTAAACTACTGGTAGGAATGGGGTGACTGCATAACAGCAAATTCACATTTCAAGTTCACATTTGTTAGGTTATCTGTCAATCATATTGTTTGACAAGTGAAAATATCTTTAGTATTTGAAAATATTGTGCATATTCTTCCTATAATAAGGTATTATGAGTACTGTATAACTCCCATTTCAGGTGTACACATTGGTCATATTGAGCTAAAGGCTGGGATGGTGACAACAATGGCTCACTCTAGTGAGACGACTTTGACTGTGCTGACGCCTCGCACAGTCCTCTTCTTGGACTTGGTGGGGAACTCTTTAGTTACAACACGAGGTCATGTTACCCCTGACCTTCTCCCACATGATGTTGCCTTTAATGGATTGGGCGTATCTCCAGTATGTATCATTTACTGTATTATCAGTGAGAGGAATCTGATAACATGAACCTAACTCTGATTTGTTTTGTGATATTTGATTGAAGTATGGAATAGTTCTTAGCTTTCAAAACTGACATATGTTTCAGTCAATCCTGGACCATTATTAAATCATAAGTAAGAAAAAATTGGAAGCTTTTCATTGGTGAAATATATGATCCAGGGTAATCTTTGGTGGTTATAACCACAAGCAAATTTAATGTGTGGTATGACATGCATTAAAATAAATTTGGATGTACAGTACAGTACTATTATGTATGAACATAGCATCTTAGTCTGAATATACCATGTAAGTTTTAAGCATAAAACAAAAGTCTTGTTTTGCAGTTTCCTTATAGTTTACTGAAAGCCCTTTGTAAGCTTTTGGGAATTACTACTATAATCTAACATTTTCTCTGGAGGATGGTCATGTATATGTAGGCTGCAATGATGGCAGCATAGTAGAGTGGAAAGGGAGGACAGCAACTCGACGCGTTGCACCACCAGATGACTCTGAAATCATAACCCCAGTTCGTATGTCAATTGCTGTGGGACAGGGTGCCATCTTCACAGCATGCAGGTAAGGTGCCATCTTTATAGCATGCAGGTATGGTGCCATCTTTATGGCATGTAGGTAAGGTGCCATCTTTATGGCATGTAGGTAAGGTGCCATTTTTATGGCATGTAGGTAAGGTGTGATGAATGGTTTTGAAAACCGACAAGTTGAAGAATTGAGACACTTATGCAACACATGGGAATCTTTATTGAAGAAACGTTTCACCACACAATGGCTTCATCAGCCCAATATAAAGTAGAAATGGGTAAGGAGAGTAGAAGTTTGAGGTAATCAGTCCCTCAACCTGGAATCGATGTGTTCTGTCCATCACTATCACTCTTGTAGGAAGTGCAGCATAGGGCCAGAGAAGTGGCTTATATACTGCAGTGAGATGAGTTGAAGCAGGAGGAGGCGGGATCACAGTGGGACCTCCCACTAGTGTAAGTAGGTCGTCGTCCAAAGGTTGGGCAAGCATTGAAGTCTTTGTACCAAGATCCCATGATGTTGCAGTGTCTGACAGATGTGATGAATGTTGGTTTTCAAAACCATTCATCACATCACATCTTACTAGTATTACTGAATGAATAAATTTTTAAATACAGTAGTTTGTTATTGTTGTGATCACAGTTAACTACAATTTTTTTTTTCAACAATTTATAAGTGCAATAAGAAAGATAGCTAATGACAAATGGACAAGTACAAAAGAGATGCATATTATTTCAAACTGATTTAATGATATTAAGTTTTGTAGGTAGTAGGTTGGTAGACAGCAACCACCCAGGGAGGTACTACCATCCTGCCAAGTGAGCGTAAAACGAAAGCCTGTAATTGTTTTACATGATGGTAGGATTGCTGATGTCTTTTGTATGTCTCATAAATATGCAAGATTACAGGTATGTCTTGCTACTTCTACTTACACTTAGGTCACACTACACATACATGTACACATTTATTTATACACACTCATCTGAGTTTTCTTTGATTTTATCTTAATAGTTCTTGGTCTTATTACTTTTCCTTTTATATCCATGGGGAAGTGGAATAAGAATCTTTCCTCCGTAAGCCATGCGTGTTGTAAAAGTCAACTAAAATGCCGGGAACAATGGGCTAGTAACCCCTTTTCCTGTAAAGATTACTAAAAATAATAATAAGAAGAAAATTGTCAAAGTGGGAAGTCTGAATGTGCGTGGATGTTGTGCAAATGATAAGAAAGAGATGATTGTGGATGTTATGAATGAGAAGAAGCTGGATGTCCTGGCTTTAAGTGAAACAAAGCTGAAGGGGGTGGGAGAGTTTCAATGGAGAGGAATAAATGGGATTAGGTCAGGGGTTTCAAATAGAGTTAGAGCTAAAGAAGGAGTAACAATAATGTTGAAGGATAAGCTATGGCATGAAAAGAGGGACTATAAATGTATTAATTCAAGGATTATGTGGAGTAAAATAAAGATTGGATGTGAAAAGTGGGTTATAATAAGCGTGTATGCACCTGGAGAAGAGAGAGGTGTAGAGGAGAGAGAGAGAGATTATGGGAAATGTTGAGTGAATGCATGGGGAGTTTTGAATAAAGTGCGAGAGTAATGGTGGTTGGGGATTTCAATGCTAAAGTGGGTAAAAATGTTATGGAGGGAGTAGTAGGTAAATTTGGGGTGCCAGGGGTAAATGTAAATGGGGAGCCTTTAATTGAGCTGTGTAGAAAGAGATTTGGTATTAAGTAATACATATTTTATGAAAAAAGAGGATAAATAAATATACAAGGTATGATGTAGCACGTAATGAAAGTAGCTTATTAGATTATGTATTGGTGGATAAAAGGTTGATGGGTAGGCTCCAGGATGTACATGTTTATAGAGGGGCAACTGATATATCGGATCATTATTTAGTTGTAGCTACAGTTAGAGTAAGAGGTAGATGGGAAAAGAGGAAGGTGGCAACAACTAGAGGGAGGTGAAAGTGTATAAACTAAGAGAGGAGGAAGTTCGGGTGAGATATAAGCGACTATTGGCAGAAAGGTGGGCTAGTGCAAAGATGAGTAGTGGGGGGGTTGAAGAGGGTTGGAATACTTTTAAAAATGCAATATTAGAATGTGGGGCAGAAGTTTGTGGTTATAGGAGGGTGGGGGGCAGGAGGAAAGAGGAGTATTTGGTGGAATGGTGAAGTAAAGGGTGTGATAAAAGAGAAAAAGGTAGCTTATGAGAGGTTTTTACAAAGAAGTGTTATAAGAAGAGCAGAGTATATGGAGAGTAAAAGAAAGGTGAAGAGAGTGGTGATCAAGTGCAAAAGGAGAGCAGATGATAGAGTGGGAGAGGCACTGTCAAGAAATTTTAATGAAAATAAGAAAAAAATTTGGAGTGAGTTAAACAAGTTAAGAAAGCCTAGGGAAAGTATGGATTTGTCAGTTAAAAACAGAGTAGGGGAGTTAGTAGATGGGGAGATGGAGGTATTAGGTAGATGGCGAGAATATTTTGAGGAACTTTTAAATGTTAAGGAAGAAAGAGAGGCAGTAATTTCATGCACTGGTCAGGGAGGTATACCATCTTTTAGGAGTGAAGAAGAGCAGAATGTAAGTGTGGGGGAGGTACGTGAGGCATTACGTAGAATGAAAGGGGTTAAAGCAGCTGGAACTGATGGGAATCATGACAGAAATGTTAAAAGCAGGGGGGGATATAGTGTTGGAGTGGTTGGTACTTTTGTTTAATAAATGTATGAAAGAGGGGAAGGTACCTAGGGATTGGCGGAGGGCATGTATAGTCCCTTTACATAAAGGGAAAGGGAACAAAAGAGACTAAAAATTATAGAGGAATAAGTTTACTGAGTATACCAGGAAAAGTGTACGGTAGGGTTATAATTGAAAGAATTAGAGGTAAGACAGAATGTAGGATTGCGGATGAGCAAGGAGGTTTCAGAGTGGGTAGGGGATGTGTAGATCAAGTGTTTACATTGAAGCATATATGTGAACAATATTTAGATAAATGTAGTTGTAGTTGTAGCTACAGTTAGAGTAAGAGGTAGATGGGAAAAGAGGAAGGTGGCAACAACAAGTAAAAGGGAGGTGAAAGTGTATAAACTAAGGGAGGAGGAAGTTCGGGCGAGATATAAGCGACTATTGGCAGAAAGGTGGGCTAGTGCAAAGATGAGTAGTGGGGGGGTTGAAGAGGGTTGGAATAGTTTTAAAAATGCAGTATTAGAATGTGGGGCAGAAGTTTGTGGTCATAGGAGGGTGGGGGCAGGAGGAAAGAGGAGTGATTGGTGGAATGAAGAAGTAAAGGGTGTGATAAAAGAGAAAAAGGTAGCTTACGAGAGGTTTTTACAAAGCAGAAGTGTTACAAGAAGAGCAGAGTATATGGAGAGTAAAAGAAAGGTGAAGAGAGTGGTGAGAGAGTGCAAAAGGAGAGCAGATGAAAGAGTGGGAGAGGCACTGTCAAGAAATTTTAATGAAAATAAGAAAAAATTTTGGAGTGAGTTAAACAAGTTAAGAAAGCCTAGGGAAAGTATGGATTTGTCAGTTAAAAACAGAGTAGGGGAGTTAGTAGATGGGGAGAGGGAGGTATTAGGTAGATGGCAAGAATATTTTGAGGAACTTTTAAATGTTGAGGAAGAAAGGGAGGCGGTAATTTCATGCACTGGCCAGGGAGGTATACCATCTTTTAGGAGTGAAGAAGAGCAGAATGTAAGTGTGATGGAGGTACGTGAGGCATTACGTAGAATGACAGGGGGTAAAGCAGCTGGAACTGATGGAATCATGACAGAAATGTTAAAAGCAGGGGGGGATATAGTGTTGGAGTGGTTGGTACTTTTGTTTAATAAATGTATGAAAGAGGGGAAGGTACCTAGGGATTGGCGGAGAGCATGTATAGTCCCTTAATAAAAAGGGAAAGGGGACAAAAGAGATTGTAAAAATTATAGAGGAATAAGTTTACTGAGTATACCAGGAAAAGTATACAGTAGGGTTATAATTGAAAGAATTAGAGGTAAGACAGAATGTAGAATTGCGGATGAGCAAGGAGGCTTCAGAGTGGGTAGGGGATGTGTAGATTAAGTGTTTACATTGAAGCATATATGTGAACAGTATTTAGATAAAGGTAGGGAAGTTTTTATTGCATTTATGGATTTAGAAAAGGCATATGATAGAGTGGATAGAGGAGCAATGTGGCAGATGTTGCAAGTATATGGAATAGGTGGTAAGTTATTAAATGCTGTAAAGAGTTTTTATGAGGATAGTGAGGCTCAGTTTAGGGTGTGTAGAAGAGAGGGAGACTACTTCCCGGTAAAAGTAGGTCTTAGACAGGGATGTGTAATGTCACCAATGTTGTTTAATATATTTATAGATGGGGTTGTAAAGGAAGTAAATGCTAGGGTGTTCGGGAGAGGGGTGGGATTAAATTATGGGGAATCAAATTCAAAATGGGAATTGACACAGTTACTTTTTGCTGATGATACTGTGCTTATGGGAGATTCTAAAGAAAAATTGCAAAGGTTAGTGGATGAGTTTGGGAATGTGTGTAAAGGTAGAAAGTTGAAAGTGAACATAGAAAAGAGTAAGGTGATGAGGGTATCAAATGATTTAGATAAAGAAAAATTGGATATCAAATTGGGGAGTAGTAGTATAGAAGAAGTGAATGTTTTCAGATACTTGGGAGTTGACATGTCGGCGGATGGATTTATGAAGGATGAGGTTAATCATAGAATTGATGAGGGGAAAAAAGGTGAGTGGTGCGTTGAGGTATATGTGGAGTCAAAAAAGTTATCTATGGAGGCAAAGAAGGGAATGTATGAAAGTATAGTAGTACCAACACTCTGATATGGGTGTGAAGCTTGGGTGATAAATGCAGCAGCGAGGAGACGGTTGGAGGCAGTGGAGATGTCCTGTTTAAGGGCAATGTGTGGTGTAAATATTATGCAGAAAATTCGGAGTGTGGAAATTAGGAAAAGGTGTGGAGTTAATAAAAGTATTAGTCAGAGGGCAGAAGAGGGGTTGTTGAGGTGGTTTGGTCATTTAGAGAGAATGGATCAAAGTAGAATGACATGGAAAGCATATAAATATATAGGGGAAGGAAGACGGGGTAGGGGTCATCCTCGAAAGGGTTGGAGAGAGGGGGTAAAGGAGGTTTTTTGAGCAAGGGGCTTGGACTTTCAGCAAGCATGCATGAGCGTGTTAGATAGGAGTGAATGGAGACGAATGGTACTTGGGACCTGACGATCTGTTGGAGTGTGAGCAGGGTAATATTTAGTGAAGGGATTCAGGGAAACTGGTTATTTTCATATAGTCGGACTTGAGTCCTGGAAATGGGAAGTACAATGCCTGCACTTTAAAGGAGGGGTTTGGGATATTGGCACTTTGGAGGGATATGTTGTGTGTCTTTATATGTGTATGCTTCTAAACTGTTGTATTCTGAGCACCTCTGCAAAAACAGTGATAATGTGTGAGTGTGGTGAATGTGTTGAATGATGAAAGTATTTTCTTTTTGGGGATTTTCTTTCTTTTTTGGGTCACCCTGCCTCGGTGGGAGATGGCCGACTTGTTGAAAAAAAAAAAAAAAGTTTTGTGGAGTGATTGAATAGAGATGAAGATACAGCAATTTAGCAGCTGAGTTACAATAGAAATACAGTGGGGCAAGATGTTACCAATTTTTTTTTAATTCTCCGGCTATCTCCCACTGAGGCAGGGTGACCCAAAAAATAAAGAAAAACACTTTCACTATCATTCAACACTTTTCACCATCATTCATACATAATCACTGTCTTTGCAGCGGCACTCAGATACGACAGTTCAGATGTCACTCCAAACAGCCAATATCCCAAACCCCTCCTTTAAGTGCAGGCATTGTACTCCCCACCTCCAGGACTCAAGTCCGACTAACCAGTTTCCCTGAATCATGTCATCAGCTTGTCAAGTCCCCAAAAACCATTCATCTTCATTCACTCCTATCTAATACCCTTACACATGTCCAAGCCCAATATGTTACAAGAACAGGGCAACATCTGCCACAGAATTGGATGAAAGCTGAAAAGAGTATTACCCTGCTCACACTCCAAGAGCTTGTCAAGTCCCAAAAACCATTCATCTTCATTCACTCCTATCTAATACCCTTACACATGCCTGTTGTATGTCCAAGCCCAATATGTTACCAGTATGTATGGAAATTGAAGGAAACCTGGAAGAACAGGGACAGAATTGGATGAAAGCTGATTTTATTTGACAAAGAGTATTGCTGTCTTAATTATGTTAGAGATAAGGTGCTTTTTTAACAATAGCTCTGAATCTGAATGCATAATCTTCACTGCAGCTCCAAGTTCTCTAGCACATTATGTTCTTTTATCTAATTTTAATACAATGCAAACAGTTTTCCCTGGGATAATATCAGGATTGGCAATCTAATTTATAAATGTAATTGACCTTTTTACTTTAGCCCACTTTTTTTTTTTTCAGAAGATTTATATAAATAAGTAGAATTTCCTCTTGAAAAAGCTTAAAATGTTAAACTATTTTGTTGACAGACTAGACTCTGTGATTGTCGTCCGGTGTTATACAACAGACTCTGATGAGCTGCGCTTCTTCTCGGATTCTCACATTACAGCACCAACCGGTAACTGGACTCCCATCTCTGCTAGATTAGGAGCAGCTCTGCTTGTTCTGGGATCACGAAAAAATCATCCTTTTATTATTTTAGATCTGAAGTCTGGAAAGTTTACTTTGATAGAACATGTTTGAATAAGAACAATTTTTTTTTTTTTTTTTCAACTTGAAATCATTTTGCTTATATGAGCTCTTTAGGTGCCTCTCTTGGGAGACGACCAACTTGTTGAAAAAAAAAAAAAAAAATATTTATATCATTGCATATATTTATATATATCATTGCATCACATTTGAAATTTTTAATGTAAAAATATTGTTTGATTATAAGAACACATATAAGACTTAAGGATTAGCATTGAAAGCAATGCTTCTTGACATGCTCTCTGTATAGTCCTTGTGGCTTAGCGCTTCTTTTTGATTATAATAATAATAATTGACATGCTCTGTCACTATTTAGCATTCTCATATTTATATGTAATACGGTTCCTCAACCTGGATCCACATGCCATGTGTGAGCCTCTTGTGTATGTACTGTATTTTCCTTCTACTTTTTTACTGTGTAATTGTAATTTTTTTGTGAATATGTCTATATAATGCATTAAAGCAATAGATATCTCACCTGACCCCTTTTTCTTTATGCTTACCTGTTACTGTAAACACATGTCGAACAAAAGAGGAAAAAGAATCAAGATATACAAAATACTATGTGCATACATAATGAAAGAAACGTCAGTGTGTGAGTAGTGAAGAAGTGGAACAAGCTACACAACACCGCAGGAGCAGCTTACTGCATATAGGAGTTTAAAATGTAATAAGAGCTAATTCTTCAGTCAGTTTTATTCTTATCTAGATTAGACTTTGGGCACCAGACAATGTTTCTTCTATTTTTTCCATCCATGTGTTTTATGAATGTGGTTGGAGGGATCAAATCTTAGCTCCTGCCTAAGTATGGTAGCACTGTGTACGTTTGTTGTCAGTACCAACTAACAAATTATATAACATTGTAGGTTTTGGTTAAAGTTACTATAGCCCATAGGTAGAAAGTAGAATAAATATACAAGAAGCAATAATTCAACTATCAAAATAAAAGGAAGTAACAGACTTGGCTAAATTAGCCATCACTAAGAATGTTCATGGGCACAATAGTGTATGGCATTTCATCGATTGTTGCACTAGGTGCAAAGAAATGTACCTAGTGCATTTCTTTGCTTCCACCCTCCAAAGGGGGCACACTGAGGCTGGTGATTTAAGAAATTGGAGCTACCCTCCCTCTCCTTAGATCAAACTTGATTCCTTCCCATTTCTAGAGTGCTGTATGACCCCTCTCGAGTTTAGAGCTTCCACATAAACATAATAATAATCCATCGCAAATAAGCTAGGGACACTGGTTCTGTGTATTACTGTACAAGTTTTCCTAACACATATACGTATCTGTATGCACAACAAAAAAATGTTCTCCTTCCATATGATTAACACATGTTTTTTCTCACTACCACATGTATATAGTTATTTTTTATTTTACTAGTGTTAACTAAAACTAATTGTATGTATAAGTTTCTTCTTTCAACACACCGGCCGTATCCCACCAAGGCGGGATGGCCCAAAAGGAAAAACGAAAGTTTCTCCTTTTACATTTAGTAATATATACAGGAGAAGAGGTTACTAGCCCCTTGCTCCATGTATAAGTTTATTATTATTATTATTATTATTATTACTACTATTATTATTACTATTATTATTATTATTATTATTACTTTTCTTTCAACAAACCGGCCGTATCCCACCGAGGCATTATTATTACTATTATTATTATTACTATTATTATTATTATTATTATTATTTTATAAATTTAAGATAACTCCAAATATATTTACAGCATTATATAAAAATGAATCGTCAATAAAATCATACTGTTATTAAACAAATGAAAACCAGAGTAAAATGAAAAAATGTAATAAACATTTACAGTATATTCTGAAATTTTAATGTAATAAGGTACTCAGCATATAACTACTGGACCTTCTCCAAACTACATTGATAGTTTATTGTAATCAGTTTTAGGGACTGAAATGTTGACTGATTGGGTACAGATGAAATGCAGCCATAATGACCCTCATTCCTCTTAGTTTTAGTGCTTAATTTGATTATATTATAATTATTATTATTAATGACCCTCATGCATTCAAGAGGCATGAAAACTAACTACAGTAGAAATAAATATTAACGAAATTATACAGCAGATACTAAAACTACACATCTTGGTCTTTATCCTTGGGAAGGAGCTGTTCAGTTCCCATGTTAATAATAGTGACTTGTCAGGATTCAGCATGTGGAGCTTGTCTATAACATCATACAGGAGTGACATAAATGATGAGGGTTATGATGAAGGTGATGATGAAGATGAGGGCAGCGATGCGGTCGACAGCAGCAGCCACCAGGAGCCACTCGTGGAGGTAGGAGGTAGAACATGTCTCCTTCAAAACTTCACCGTCCTCAGCACTTCCTCCACTCAGGCCAACCTACATCACATACAAACATTATACTAAAGTCTTTTATTATAATTTTTATCATGTGTGTGAGTACTGTAAATAGGGTTTAAGGAAGTGGCATACTGTATTTTATTAGCAATATAAAGAGAGCCTCCCTTAAGGAAGTTTTCTTGATGCCAGTAAAGGGCTTGTGATCTAAGGCATTAGAGCTACCCTCCTTTTTCATTAATCAAACCTGATTACCTACCATTCCTCAGGTGCTATATGACCCCTATGGGTTTAGCACTTTCACATAATATATTTTTTTTTTAACACACTGGCCATCTCCCACTGAGGTAGATAGGTAGGGTTATAATATAATAATGTGTGTAATAATCAGGGTAGAGTACAAATTCAATCAGTCGAATCTGGGTCCTGAGTGTAATAGTGTATCTTCTTGAAGAAGAATATATATATACATGTATATATATTTTTCTTTTTAGTAGGCAGGCTAATATTCAGTGAAGAGATTCAGGGAAACCGGTTATTTTTATATAGGCAGACTTGAGTTCTGGAAATGGGAAGTACAATGCCTGCACTTTAAAGGAGGGTTTTGGGATATTGGCAGTTTGGTGGGATGTGTAATTGGACTGTATATATATAATTGGGGCCCCTGATATTGTAATTATTTCAGGTCAGTTTTCATATTATATCTTTATACATGCTTTTAAATCGTTGTATCTGGGCGCCTCTGCAAAAACAGTGATTATGTATGAGTGAGGTGAAAGTTTTGAATGATGATGAAACTATTTTCGTTTTGGGGATTTTCTTTCTTTTTGGGTCACCCTGCCTGGGTTGGAAATGGCCGACTTGTTGAAAAAAAAATGTATATATATGCCAATAGTGGTTTTTTTGTGATGTCTAATGTTTGTGGCATGGGTGAAAAGTGTCTTTCCCATGCTTAGAATTTTTTTTTTTTTTATTATCACACCGGCCGATTCCCACCAAGGCAGGGTGGCCCGAAAAAGAAAAACTTTCACCATCATTCACTCCATCACTGTCTTGCCAGAAGGGTGCTTTACACTACAGTTTTTAAACTGCAACATTAACACCCCTCCTTCAGAGTGCAGGCACTGTACTTCCCATCTCCAGGACTCAAGTCCGGCCTGCCGGTTTCCCTGAATCCCTTCATAAATGTTACTTTGCTCACACTCCAACAGCACGTCAAGTATTAAAAACCATTTGTCTCCATTCATATGTCACAATAAAAATTTTTTTCAACACCGGCCATCTCCCACCAAGGTGGAGGTGACCCCAAAAAAGAAAGAAACAATCTCACCATCATTCACACATATTAACTGTCTTCACAGAAGCATGCAAATGTGACAGTTCAGATGTCACTCCAAACAGCCAATATTCCAAACCCTCTTAAAGTGCAGGTATTGTACTTCCCACCTCCAGGACTCAAGTCTGGCCAACTGGTTTCCTTGAATCCCTTCACAAATTATTACCCTGCTTGCACTCCAACAGCTCATCAAGTTCCATTCACTCCCATCTAACACATTCACACATGCCTGCTGTATGTCCAAGCCCCTTGCACACAAACCTCTTTTACCCCCTCCCCTCCATCCTTTCCTAGGATGACCCCTACCCCTCCTCTCCACTATATATTTATACACCCTCCAAGTCATCCTATTTTGCTCCATCCTCTCTAAATAACTAAACCACCTCAACAACTCCTCCTCAGCCCTCTAAATAATACTTTTATTAACCCCATACCTCCTCCTAATTTCCACACTATGAATTCTCTGTATAATATTAACACACATTGCCCTTAGACATGACATCTCTACCGTCTCCAGCCTACTTCTTGCTGCAGCATTTACAACCCATGCTTCACACCCATATAAGAATGGTGATACTACTATACTCTCATACATTCCTTTTTTTGCTACCATGGATAACATTCTTTGTCTCTGCAGATACCTCAATGCACCAACCACCTTTTTTTCTTCATCAATTCTGTGGTTTACCTCATCCTTCATAAACCCTTCCACTGACTTTCTTAACACAACTGGGCATATTGGCAATGTGTATGCCTGTCACAAAGTGCCATATATAACTTGCAAGGTTACAACAAGAATTGAGTGCCTAACACCATTATGCAAAAAAATAATAAAAATGTTTTCCATCATAAAATGGGTTTAATTCATTTCACAACACATGAAGTAGTGAAATATGTCAGCCTGGGGTAGGAGACTAGTAGGATAAGAATATCAAGCATTCCACCATGGGCTCTAGCTATGACAGCTCTACAGGTTTCCTTCTAGCAAGGCTGGAGTTGCATACATAAACACAGAGATGACCATTCTGAATGGCCTATGCCATAGGTTACATGTATGTACTGTGTTTCTTCAAGACATCAGTCTTCTTCACTAAGACTACATCAGAACATGTTTCAGGAGTCACTGGCAGACAAACTAGGCTAATAGGCTGGAAAGAATATGTTAGCTCCCAAAAAAGTAGCAACACTAATATAAAATGTATGTATTAATATTATTTATCACAGAACTGTAGAATCTGCAGTAATATCAGTGATAGTACCCCAGAGGAACTAAGTCACAATATCTGACGTTATTCTATATTAAATCTACTTAATTTATAAATATGTAATATATGCCTACAACATCTATGTACCCTTGGAATTACTCTACCAGTTTATACCAATGTCTGTAAAATCACCTAATATATAGAGCTTATTTTATCTTTACTGTACCTTCTCAGCATAACGTTGGATGCAGAGGATAGTGGCCAGAGGTCCTGTGAGAATGGTCTTTAGCAGAGGTGGGGGTGGCACTGAGACTGCAGCAGGCACACGAGCATCCGTCAGACGCATTATGCTCGCATTCACAATCACGCTCACCACCACCACCATCAGTGTTTGCCCGAAGAACTTCACTGCAACACACAATTACTTACTCAATTCTTAAAATTAAGTTAAGATATTTATCACCAGAATGGGTACCATCATTAAATAACTATATACGAGTCTTCACTAATTTTTAGTTGAGATGTTGGACTTACCAATGATGGGAAGGGAGTATGCAAGGGGTGGGAGGGCAGTGGCCAAGTAAAGCAGCATCAACAGTGTCAGGAGGAGGCTGACACAACCTATTGTCAGCCGACGAGACTCCCTCAAGGGAAGCAGGAACTGCACCAGTGTCAGCATGGAGATAACTACAGAAAGACAATATATACCTTATTCCATTTTTATTTTTAATGATGGAGAGTTTCCTTTTTTGGGTCACTACTTGGTGGAAGAAGACCAGAGTGGTAAAAAAAAAAAAACTTGCTCTAATGGTAAGTATTGGGAGGTACTGTATGACACAGATGAATGTTACTAATTTTACTTACTAATCTAACAAAGAACTGGTGCATGGTCCAGGAACCCATTAGTTGCCTCTCATCTTTTGAATACTGCTCACAGGATGGGTGTGGGGTGCACAGTAATGCTATCAAACTGTTTCCATATGGGATTGTTTATGCCACTTACCAGTATTTAATACACTTTTGGATTTGGAAGCTGTTACGGCCCCCTGCCAAACTAGCGGTTAAATAGTTAACCTGCCGGCCGGCAATACCACTGGGTACGTCATCAAACCCATTGTGGGGACTGCTGAGCCGGCCTTAGAGCATTATGTACCTGAACACCTCACGGTACGCATCTACTGGCTTTAAAAGCATTAAGTACCTGAACACCTCACGGTACGCATCTAAGCAGTAGGTACCTGAACACCTAATGGTACACATCTACTGGCCTTAGAAGCAGTAGGTACCTAAACGCCTAATGGTACACATCTACTGGCAGTAGAGTATTCTACTGGCTTCTACTGATTTTAGAAGAAGCGCTCACCGCAGCTCACTGAGTCTGTTGGCCTCAGTTATTTGACGGCCGCATTCAGTGAGCTTGCAACATAGTGTGTGCTGCATCGGACCACCTTGCGGTGTGTCAACTGGTCTTGAAGGTGGTAGATAGTACTCACCAGACCATCTTATGGTGTACTTCTACCGGCCTTAGAGAGTATTTACAGGACTACCGGTGATGTCTGTGGACTCACCGCCTACTCTGGTCAACTGTGGGCCGGAGTCATCGGATGCTGTTTAGTGGGACATTACATGAAGAAAAGGTTGGAGTGTTACACTGAACTGGGCTAGGACCGTAGTGTGACACTTAGGGAAGTATGATGGAGTGGAACACTGAGATATGCTACAGGACCGTAGTGGAACACTGAGAAGAAAAGGGTGTCGTGTGACACTGAAGATGGTCAGGTTGTAGTGTACATTGAATAGTGTCATGTGACAGGCCTCGACAAAGACGCTATGCGGGTAGTGTGACGCAGAGACAAGGGTGTCAAGTGTGACACGGTTGCGAAAGTGTGTGTATTACACGGAGAAAAGGGTGTCAAGTGACACGGTGGAGAAAGAGCATCACAACTCGGATAAGTGTCGTGAGAAACGCAGTTGATTGTAATTTATTATTTTAAATGTTACTTAATTTATTATTTTAGCATAGATATATAGTGACACAGGAGTGTCAAGAAAGTTGTACCCTGTGTAGGGTTACAAATTATTTATTATTTTAGTAAAATGCTAATTATAATTTATTATTGTAACATTTTTTTTTTTTTTTTCAACAAGTCGGCCGCCTCCCACGGAGGCAGGGTGACCCAAAAAAGAAAGAAAATCCCCAAAAAGAAAATACTTTCATCATCATTCAATACTTTCACCACACTCACACATTATCACTGCTTTTGCAGAGGTGCTCAGAATACAACAGTTTAGAAGCATATACGTATAAAGATACACAACATATCCCTCCAAAGTGCCAATATCCCAAACCCCTCCTTTAAAGTGCAGGCATTGTACTTCCCATTTCCAGGACTCAAGTCCGACTATATGAAAATAGCCGGTTTCCCTGAATCCCTTCACTAAATATTACCCTGCTCACACTCCAACAGATCGTCAGGTCCCAAGTATCATTCGTTTCCATTCACTCCTATCTAACACGCTCATGCACGCTTGCTGGAAGTCCAAGCCCCTTGCCCACAAAACCTCCTTTACCCCCTCTTTCCAACCCTTTTGAGGACGACCCCTACCCCTCCTTCCTTCCCCTATAGATTTATAAGCTTTCCATGTCATTCTACTTTGATCCATTCTCTCTAAATGACCAAACCACCTCAACAACCCCTCTTCTGCCCTCTGACTAATGCTTTTATTAACTCCACACCTTCTCCTAATTTCCACACTCCGAATTTTCTGCATAATATTTACACCACACATTGCCTTTAGACAGGACATCTCCACTGCTTCCAACCGTCTCCTCACTGCTGCATTTACCACCCAAGCTTCACATTCATATAAGAGTGTTGGTACTACTATACAGTGGACCCCCGCATAACGATTACCTCCAAATGTGACCAATTATGTAAGTGTATTTATGTAAGTGCGTTTGTACGTGTATGTTTGGGGGTCTGAAATGGACTAATCTACTTCACAATATTCCTTATGGGAAAAAATTTGGTCAGTACTGGCACCTGAACATACTACTGGAATGAAAAAAGTTCGTTAACCGGGGGTCCACTGTACTTTCATACATTCCCTTCTTTGCCTCCATAGATAACGTTTTTTGACTCCACATATACCTCAACGCACCACTCACCTTTTTTCCCTCATCAATTCTATGATTAACCTCATCCTTCATAAATCCATCCGCCGACACGTCAACTCCCAAGTATCTGAAAACATTCACTTCTTCCATACTCCTCCTCCCCAATTTGATATCCAATTTTTCTTTATCTAAATCATTTGATACTCTCATCACCTTACTCTTTTCTATGTTCACTTTCAACTTTCTACCTTTACACACATTCTCAAACTCATCCACTAACCTTTGCAATTTTTCTTTAGAATCTCCCATAAGCACAGTATCATCAGCAAAAAGTAACTGTGTCAGTTCCCATTTTGAATTTGATTCCCCATAATTTAATCCCACCCCTCTCCCGAACACCCTAGCATTTACTTCTTTTACAACCCCATCTATAAATATATTAAACAACCATGGTGACATTACACATCCCTGTCTAAGACCTACTTTTACCAGGAAGTAGTCTCCCTCTCTTCTACACACTCTAACCTGAGCCTCACTATCCTCATAAAAACTCTTTACAACATTTAGTAACTTACCACCTATTCCATATACTTGCAACATCTGCCACATTGCTCCTCTATCCACTCTATCATATGCCTTTTCTAAATCCATAAATGCAATAAAAACTTCCCTACCTTTATCTAAATACTGTTCACATATATGCTTCAATGTAAACACTTGATCTACACATCCCCTACCCACTCTGAAGCCTCCCTGCTCATCCGCAATCCTACATTCTGTCTTACCTCTAATTCTTTCAATTATAACCCTACCGTATACTTTTCCTGGTATACTCAGTAAACTTATTCCTCTATAATTTTTACAATCTCTTTTGTCCCCTTTCCCTTTATATAAAGGGACTATACATGCTCTCTGCCAATCCCTAGGTACCTTCCCCTCTTTCATACATTTATTAAACAAAAGTACCAACCACTCCAACGCTATATACCCCCCTGCTTTTAACATTTCTGTCATGATCCCATCAGTTCCAACTGCTTTACCCCCTTTCATTCTACATAATGCCTCATGTGCCTCCACCACACTTACATTCTGCTCTTCTTCACTCCTAAAAGATGGTATACCTCCCTGGCCAGTGCATGAAATTACCGCCTCCCTTTCTTCCTCAACATTTAAAAGTTCCTCAAAATATTCTCGCCATCTACCTAATACCTCCCTCTCCCCATCTACTAACTCCCCTACTCTGTTTTTAACTGACAAATCCATACTTTCCCTAGGCTTTCTTAACTTGTTTAACTCACTCCAAAATTTTTTCTTATTTTCTTTAAAATTTCTTGACAGTGCCTCTCCCACTCTATCATCTGCTCTCCTTTTGCACTTGATCACCACTCTCTTTACCTTTCTTTTACTCTCCATATACTCTGCTCTTCTTATAACACTTCTGCTTTGTAAAAACCTCTCGTAAGCTACCTTTTTCTCTCTTATCACACCCTTTACTTCATCATTCCACCAATCACTCCTCTTTCCTCCTGCCCCCACCCTCCTATAACCACAAACTTCTGCCCCACATTCTAATACTGCATTTTTAAAACTATTCCAACCCTCTTCAACCCCCCCACTACTCATCTTTGCACTAGCCCACCTTTCTGCCAATAGTCGCTTATATCTCGCCCGAACTTCCTCCTCCCTTAGTTTATACACTTTCACCTCCCTCTTACTTGTTGTTGCCACCTTCCTCTTTTCCCATCTACCTCTTCCTCTAACTGTAGCTACAACTAAATAATGATCCGATATATCAGTTGCCCCTCTATAAACATGTACATCCTGGAGCCTACCCATCAACCTTTTATCCACCAATACATAATCTAATAAGCTACTTTCATTACGTGCTACATCATACCTTGTATATTTATTTATCCTCTTTAGCATTGAAATCCCCAACCACCATTACTCTCACACCTGATTCAAAACTCCCCACGCATTCACTCAACATTTCCCAGAATCTCTCTCTCTCCTCTACACTTCTCTCTTCTCCAGATGCATACACGCTTACTATAACCCACTTTTCACATCCAGTCTTTATTTTACTCCACATAATCCTTGAATTTATACATTTGTAGTCCCTCTTTTCCTGCCATAACTTATCCTTCAACATTATTGCTACTCCTTCTTTAGCTCTAACTCTATTTGAAACCCCTGACCTAATCCCATTTATTCCTCTCCATTGAAACTCTCCCACCCCCTTCAGCTTTGTTTCACTTAAAGCCAGGACATCCAGTTTCTTCTCATTCATAACATCCACAATCATCTCTTTCTTATCATTTGCACAACATCCACGCACATTCAGACTTCCCACTTTGACAATTTTCTTCTTCTTATTCTTTTTAGTAATCTTTACAGGAAAAGGGGTTACTAGCCCATTGTAACATGTATATATATTTAAATACCTCTAGACCAAAGATTGATTTTTATATTATATTAAAGATTAATTTATTTTAATGTGTGTATTTATGTATCCCGAACTCTTTATTACAAAATGAGAAACTACCATCTTAAAAATAACTTTTTTTGTAATAGAAGCATATTTCAAAACAACAATTATTTTGATAGGTTCATTATGCATCTCACGCCCATCGTGTTGGTAGTAAAAATATCAGAGGCTTATAATGGATTTAGGGATTGAGCACTATTATGAAGAAAAAACATTTGAAATAGAACATACAGCATCTACATTATGTAGGTGATTACTGTAGTGTCCAGCACAAACTGTAAAGTGAAGTACCCACCACAAGCTGGAATGACAACAGTAGAGTTGAAAACAGGAGAGATTCTGGCCATAGTAATGATAACCTTGAGCATGACATAGGGCTCAGGGCAGCAGGCAAGTTTGTTCTGGATCCTAATGATGCTGCCTTTAATGAACTGCCATGAATGAGAGAACTTCATGAACCACCCAGGGTGCACCTGTAATGGTTAGGTTTGTTAGGGCCTATCGATTTTACAGTGCTGAATAACCTATACAGGTTGTGCATTTTTGTGAATATAACAACAAAATGTCTACCAACTTCAGATGGGTCATTAGGGCTTCATTTGATCTGTACACCATTAAGATAAAGAAACAAATGCAGTTAAATGGAATCATTTATTGGCAATGTTTTGCCCACACAATGGCATTCAAGTCATTTGATTGTGACATGATGAAAGCCCAGTGTATGGGTAAATCATCATCAATAAAGGTTTCATATAACTGCATGTGTGCTCTTTACCACTGTGTCAGTATCTCATACCATTACACATCTAATAAGTACACTAACATTAAAAATACTTTAATGGTTAAAATAAAGACTGAAGAGAACTCTCAGTGTCTATATTAGTGTGTGTTGTACCTCTCTTGGTGTATATACTCCTGCAGCAATACTTCCTAAAATTTATATCATGTATCCTCTTTAAACAACAAAAAACATCAAGTTTGCCTCAACTGCTAATTTCATATATAGTAATTAAATCTAATACATTACAGGATACTGAACACTACTAAGCATGATGCCTTAATGCTGGTGAAGAGTTCTTGGTATAAGGAACTGCAACTACCTCTCTCTTCCTTCCATCAGTCCTGATTACCTTCCATTCCCTAGGTGTTGTGTGATTCTTATGGGTTTAGCACTCCCCCATAAATAAAATAATGATCTACAGTATACAACCTCTTACAAAATTAGAACAACAGATAACTATATTATTCTAACACCAATCACACAGGAAAGCTGATCATTTATATATTTGTAATACACTGTAATAAAAAGGTTATTCATACACTGATTGTAGTACACTTAATTTTTTCAGTTTATAATAACAATGGCAAACACTTCACATGGACAAAGTGCACATTGTTCCAACGTCAGATTTTGCTGCACTAGCTTAGATTTGACATGAACCATTCAAATTTAGAATTTCATATGCAAACATGGATACAGCCATCATACAGGATTTTGTACTAACTCTGTTGCAAATGCTGACAGGACAAGATTATAGCATATACTCAACATACTTATACTTATTCTCATTTAGAGAGAATGGATCAAAGAAGAATGACATGGAGAGCATTTAAATTTGTAGGGGAAGGAAGGCGGGGTAGGGGTCATCCTCGAAAAGGTTGGAAGTAAGGGGTAAGTGAGGTTTTGTGGGCGAGGGGCTTGGACTTCCAGCAGGCGTGCATGAGCATGTTCGATAGGAGTGAATGGAGACGAATGGTATTTGGGACCCGATGAGCTATTGGAGTGTAAGCAGGGTAATATTTAGTGAAGGGATTCAAGGAAACCGGTTATTTTTATATAGCCGGACTTGAGTCCTGGAAATGGGAAGTACAATGCCTGCACTCTAAAGGAGGGGTTCGGGATATTGGAAGTTTGGAGGGA
This sequence comes from Cherax quadricarinatus, assembly GCF_038502225.1. NCBI lineage: Eukaryota > Metazoa > Arthropoda > Malacostraca > Decapoda > Parastacidae > Cherax > Cherax quadricarinatus. Next base: position 25,714,843 of record NC_091307.1, on the reverse strand, counting down.
TATGTTGTGTATCTTTATACGTATATGCTTCTAAGCTGTCGTGTTCTGAGCACCTCTGCAAAAACAGTGATTATGTGTGAGTGAGGTGAAAGAGTTGAATGATGATGAAAGTATTTTCTTTTTGGGGATTTTCTTTCTCTTCGAGACTTAAAAGTACCAGTATGTGTAAATTCTTATTTCAGTCCATTACTATTAAATATATTCAGGGGGAAACACTAAACTCCTAGGGGTCTTACAACTGTATTTCAGGCTATAAGTGACAGTGGTTTGTATGTACATGAATACTGTGCTTATGTACTGGTACAGTTTTATTTTTGTATTTTATTTTATTAACACATTGGCAGTTTCCCACCATGGCAGGGTGACCCCAAAAAAGAAATATTTTCTTCATCATTCACTCCATCACTGTCTTGCCAGAGGCATGCCTACACTACAGTTAAAAACTGCAACATATCTCCACCTCTCCTTCAGAATGCAGGCACAGTACTTCCCACCTCCAGGACTCAAATTCAACAAACTGGTTTCCCTGAATCCCTTCATATATGTTACTCTGCTCACACTCCAACAGTTCATCAAGTCATAAAAACCATTTGCCTCCACTCACTCCTATCTAACATGCTCATACATGCCTGCTGTATGTCCAAGCCCCTCACACACAAAACTTCCTTTACCTGCTCCCTCCAACCTTTCCTAGGATGACTCCTACCCCTCCTTCCACTACAGATTTATATGTCCTCCAAGTCATCCTATTTTGCTTTATTCCCTCTAAATGACCAAACACCTCAACAACCCCTCTTCAGCCCTCTGGATAATACTTTTAGTAACTCTGCACCTCCTTATCTACAATCTTTGAGTTCTTTGCATAATATTTACACCACACACTGTCCTCAGAAATCACATCTCCACTACGTCCAGCCTTCTCCTCGCTGCAATATTTACAACCCATGCTTCACACTCATATAAGAGTGTTGGTACTACTATACTCTCATACATTTCCCTCTTTGCCTCCTTGGATAACGTTCTTTGTCTCCACAGATACCTCAATGCATTACCTACTTTTTTTTCCCTTCATCAGTTCAATGGTTTATCTCGTCCTTCACATACCCATCAGCTGACATGCCCACTCCCGAATATCTGAACACATTTGCTTCCTCCATACTCCCTCCCTCCAATCTGATATGCAATTTTCATCACTTAATTTGTTTGATACCCTCATCACCTCACTCTTATCTGTCTTCACTTTCAACTTCCTTCCTTTACACACTCTCCCAAACTTGCCCACTAACCTTTGCAACTTCTCTTCAGAATCTCCCAAAAGCACAGTACAGTATTACCTGGAGTTTACCTGGAGAGAGTTCCGGGGGTCAACGCCCATGCGGCCCGGTCTGTGACCAGGCCTCCTGGTGGATCAGAGCCTGATCAACCAGGCTGTTACTGTTGGCTGCACGCAAACCAACGTACAAGCCACAGCCCGGCTGGTCAGGAACCGACTTTAGGTGCTTGTCCAGTGCCAGCTTGAAGACTGCCAGGGGTCTGTTGGTAATCCCCCTTATGTATGCTGGGAGGCAGCTGAACAGTCTCAGGCCCCTGACACTTATTGTATGGTCTCTTAACGTGCTAGTGACACCCCTGCTTTTCATTGGGGGGATGTTGCATCGTCTGCCAAGTCTTTTGCTTTCGTAGTGAGTGATTTTCGTGTGCAAGTTCGGTACTAGTCCCTCTAGGATTTTCCAGGTGTATATAATCATGTATCTCTCCTGCCTGCATTCCAGGGAATACAGGTTCAGGAACCTCAAGCGCTCCCAGTAATTGAGGTGTTTTATCTCCGTTATGCGCGCCACGAAGGTTCTCTGTACATTTTCTAGGTCAGCAATTTCACCTGCCTTGAAAGGTGCTGTTAGTGTGCAGCAATATTCCAGCCTAGATAGAACAAGTGACCTGAAGAGTGTCATCATGGGCTTGGCATCCCTAGTTTTGAAGGTTCTCATTATCCATCCTGTCACTTTTCTAGCAGATGTGATTGATACAATGTTATGGTCCTTGAAGGTGAGATCCTCCGACATGATCACTCCCAGGTCTTTGACGTTGGTGTTTCACTCTATTTTGTGGCCAGAATTTGTTTTGTACTCTGATGAAGATTTAATTTCCTCGTGTTTGCCATATCTGAGTAATTGAAATTTCTCATCGTTAAACTTCATATTGTCTTCTGCAGCCCACTGAAAGATTTGGTTGATGTCTGCCTGAAGCCTTGCAGTGTCTGCAATGGAAGACACTGTCAAGAAGATTCGGGTGTCATCTGCAAAGGAAGACACGGTGCTGTGGCTGACATCCTTGTCTATGTCAGATATGAGGATGAGGAACAAGATGGGAGCGAGTACTGTGCCTTGTGGAACAGAGCTTTTCACCGTAGCTGCCTCGGACTTTACTCTGTTGACTACTACTCTCTGTGTTCTGTTAGTGAGGAAATTATAGATCCATCAACCGACTTTTCCCGTTATTCCTTTAGCACGCATTTTGTGCGCTATTACGCTATGGTCACACTTGTCGAAGGCTTTTGCAAAGTCTGTATATATTAAATCTGCATTCTTTTTGTCTTCTAGTGCATCTAGGACCTTGTCGTAGTGACCCAATAGTTGAGACAGACAGGAGCGACCTGTTCTAAACCCATGTTGGCCTGGGTTGTGTAATTGATGGGTTTCTAGATGGGTGGTGATCTTGCTTCTTAGGACCCTTTCAAAGATTTTTATGATATGGGATGTTAGTGCTATCGGTCTGTAGTTCTTTGCTGTTGCTTTACTGCCCCCTTTGTGGAGTGGGGCTATGTCTGTTGTTTTTAGTAACTGTGGGACGACCCCCGTGTCCATGCTCCCTCTCCATAGGATGGTAAAAGCTCTTGCAGTTCTTGATGAACACGGAGTTCCATGAGTCTGGCCCTGGGGCAGAATGCATGGGCAAGTCATTTATCGCCTGTTCGAAGTCATTTGGCATCAGGATAACATCGGATAGGCTTGTGTTAACCAAATTCTGTGGCTCTCTCATAAAAAATTCATTTTGATCTTCGACTCTCAGTCTGGTTAGCGGCTTGCTAAAAACTGAGTCATATTGGGACTTGAGTAGCTCACTCATTTCCTTGCTGTCATCTGTGTAGGACCCATCTTGTTTAAGTAGGGGCCCAATACTGGACGTTATTCTCGACTTTGATTTGGCATAGGAGAAGAAATACTTTGGGTTCCTTTCGATTTCATTTATGGCTTTTAGTTCATCCGCGATTCCTGACTCCTATAAGATTCCTTTAGCTTAAGTTCGATGCTTGCTATTTCTCTGACCAGTGTCTCCCTACGCATTTCAGATATATTGACCTCTTTTAGCCGCTCTGTTATTCTTTTCCATCGCCTGTAAAGGGAACGCCTGTCCCTTTCTATTTTACATCTACTCCTCCTTTTTCTTAGAGGAATAAGCCTTGTGCATACATCGGTCGCCACCGAGTTAATCTGTTCTAGGCATAAGTTGGGGTCTGTGTTGCTTAGTATATCTTCCCAGCTTATATCAGTTAGGATTTGGTTTACTTGGTCCCACTTTATGTTTTTGTTATTGAAGTTGAATTTGGTGAATGCTCCCTCGTGACTAATCTCATTATGTCGGTCTGGGGCTCCGCGCATACATGACTGAACCTCAATTATGTTGTGATCTGAGTATATTGTTTTTGATATGGTGACATTTCTTATCAGATCATCATTGTTAGTGAAGATGAGGTCTAGTGTATTCTCCAGTCTAGTAGGCTCTATTATTTGCTGGTTTAAATTGAATTTTGTGCAGAGATTTAAAAGCTCGTGTGAGTGTGAGTTTTCATCAGAGTTGCCTCCTGGTGTTATTACTGCAACAATATTATTTGCTATATTCCTCCATATTAGGTGCCTTAAGTTGAAATCCCCCAGGAGCAAGATGTTGGGTGCAGGAGCTGGCAGATTTTCCAGACAGTGGTCAATTTTTAACAGCTGTTCCTGGAATTGCTGGGATGTTGCATCCTGAGGCTTGTAGACTACCACAATGACTAGGTTTTGGTTCTCGATCTTTACTGCTAAAACTTCCGCTACATCATTTGAGGCAATCAGCAGTTCTGTGCACACAAGTGACTCTGCAATGTACAGGCCAACCCCCCCCCCCCCTTTTGCCTGTTCACTCTGTCGCATCCGTATAGGTTGTAACCTGGGATCCATATTTCGTTGTGCAAGTGATCCTTTATGTGGGTCTCAGTGAAAGCCGCGAACATTGCCTTTGCCTCTGCAAGCAGTCCACGGATGAAAGGTATTTTGTTGTTTGTTGCTGGCTTTAGACCCTGTATATTTGCAAAGAAGAATGTCATCGGACTGGTGGTATTGTTGGTACTGGGGGGAGGTTTTTTTTCCGGCATTATAGTCTGTATCTGTTGGTTTGGAGTGGAGGCCATTGACTGTGGTTCCACTCCAGGAATGACTGGATTTGGTGTACGATTTCTGCCATTTCCTGCCAGTTTTTTTTTCTTCCTGGCACTAAAAAACCTCTCCCTCTTGAGTGGCTGTGGCTACCCAGGTTTTCCCATGGCCTGGATGTTTTGTATCTTTTTGTCCCCTTTAGATGGTGTGCCTGGCAATTTAAGTTATAGCACAGTCTTTCCTGCACTGAAGAGGGACACATTTCAAGGTGAAAAAGCTTACAGGAAGGGAGTTTGCATTTTCCTGTTGTCATATGGGCACGGCATTTTCTAGGGTGGTCATAGTTGCACGTCCCATCTGTTTTTCCAGATTTCCCATGCCTGCAGATACCAAGTGCATAGTATGTGCACAGGCTTGGTTTCCATTTGCCTTGGGTTTCTGTGACTGTATTCCCTGTTGGTGCATGTTTGCCTTGGGTTTCTGTGACTGGCAGTATCATCAGCAAAAAGTAACTGTGCTAACTCCCATTTTGTATCAGATTCCATATACATGTATTTTAATCCCACCCCTCTCCTCAGCACCCTAGTATTTGCATCTTTTACAACCCCATCTATAAATATGTTAAACAACCATGGTGACATCTTTCATCCCTGTCTAAGGCCTACTTTTACTGGAAAGTAATCTCCCTCTCTCCTATACACCCTAACCTGAGCCTCATTATCCTCATAAAAACTCTTTATAGCATTTAATAACTTTCCACATATTCCATACACTTGCAACATCTGCAACATTACTCATCTACTTTATCATATGCCTTCTCTAAATCCATAAAAGCAACAAAAACTTCTCTATGTTTATCTAAATATTTTTCACTTATATGCTTCACTGTAAACACTTGGTCCACACATTCTAAAGCCTCTTTGTTCATCTGTGATCCTGCTGTCCATCATACCCTTAATTCTTTCATTGATAACCCTACCATGCACTCTGGTATACTCAGTAGGCTTATTCCCCTATTATAATTTTTACACTATCTTTTGTCCTCTTTTCCTTTATATGCAAGAACTATGCATGCTCTCTGCTAGTCCCTAGGTACATTCCCTTCTTTCATGCATTTACTGAACAATAGTAGTACCAACCACCCTAAAACTATATCCCCACCTAATTTACAGAAAATCCTGTATATTTATGAAAATGTACATGAATTAAGGTACTCACTTTTGAGGTATTACTCCACAACTGCAAGTCAACTTGCCACCCATGATAGGTCCAGGCACCAATGTAGAATTCACAAGTTTGGGTGTCATATGGCCAGTGAGTGGAGTCTAGAGGGCACTCTACCCTGTAGGCACCAGGGGGCACCCAGTTGACTGTCCCATCACTCAATACTATGGCTTTAACACTGCCATAGTGGTTAACCTCAGTGATGTCAGCACTGTAACACAAATTTAGCAAGTGCTGCATGACTCCTATGGGTTTAAAGTATTCTTTGAATGCAATAATAAAAATAGTATAAATTTAAGGAGAAATGTTCTGCATTACTTCTGTGCTGCTACTGTAAAATTAGTTTCCAGCATGTGTTCAAGAGTCCAGTAGGCTTATGTGTTCTCTGTAGGCTGTGTATACTATTTCATAATTACTTTTATTTATAATAGATTTTTTATGTAATATTGTCTCTTGTTATTGTTCTTAGTGTTTAGTGTTTTATTTTATTACTGGTGTTCTGTATTTTGACTATGTATAAGGTGTTAAACATGTGTGCTTGTGTTAGCAGCATTGCTGAATGGCCAATCCAGCTTTAGTGCTCTTTTTGCAAATGTAATAAAAGTACAGTGGAACCTCGGTTTTCGTGATTAATCCGTACGAAAACTGAAACAATATTCCCCTAAGAAATAATATAAATCCAATTAATCCATTCCAGACACCCAAAAATATTAACAAAAAATACATTTTATAGAGAATAACTACAGTTTTACATACAGAAAATAATGAGAAATAAATATAAATGACTTATGAAATGGATAAATGAACATTTAACATCACTTTTACCTTTATTGAAGACTCGTTGTCATATGGAAGACGGCAAGGAGGGAAGAGGGAGGAGGAGAGGTTATTGTTTGGAAGGGGAATCCTCATCCATAAGGAATTCAGGTATCAAGGCCCAATCTAGGGTTACTTCCCTTCTTTACCTTTTACTGCCACTAGGACCAGTTTGAGTCACTGGACCCCATTGCACAAAAAATCTGTCCAGAGAGGTCTGTTTCTGGCGTCTCTTTAAGATTTGCCTAAAATGGTACAAGGCATTGTCATTGAACATGTTGCAGACACAGCTTGCAACAGCTTTGTTAGGGTAATATTTCTCCACAAAACTTTGCAACTCATTCCACACATATCCTTAATCACTGAAGAAGGCACATTCTCCCCTCTCTCTTCCTCCTCCTCTGAAGCAATTTCCTCAGCTGCAGTCTGTTGCTGTTCCAGTTGAAGGTCTTGCAACTCTTCAGTGGTTAGCTCTTCCCTGTGGTTGTCCACCAACTCTTCCACATCCTGGCCACTCACATCCAACACCATGGACTTTCCCAAAGACAACAGATTCCACAACAGGCATAGGGTCATCATTGTCAGCCTCAAACCCTTCAAAAGGACACATTCTGGCCACAATTTTCTCCAAGCAGAGTTCATTGTCCTAGAAGTCACTCCCTGCCAAGCCTGATCTATAAGGCTTATGCAACTGAGGATATTAAAGCAATTCCTCCAGAACTCTCTTAGGGTCAATTCAGTGTCCGAGGTCACTTCAAAGCACTTTTGAAACAGTGCTTTGGTGAAGAGCTGGCACTTGGAACTTTCTTTGGCCCCATGGTGACTTATTTAGCAGTCACACTCAATAAACAAGCATAAAAAACAATGGATTATGTATTACAAAATGTTTCGGATGAACACGCGGGGTGATGCTCACTCAATGAGAAACAAAGGCATACTGAATCACGAACGCATGGGATGCTTTGTGTGGGCGCTCAATTCCAGGAAATGAGTGGCCGAGTTACGTGGGCAGGCGGACGAGTTCGGTACAGACCATTTTCAACTGTACGAAAACCAAGCGGATGCACGAAAACTGGGACAAAATTTCAATGAAAAAAGTTGTCAAAAACCGAACTTATAAAAACTAGGGCATACGAAAACCGAGGTTCCACTGTTCTTATATTGTGTGGATGTACACTCACTTGTTGTAGAGGTGAATTTCTGGGAGCCAGATCTCCTCCTCAGCAAAGTGGAGCAACTTGAGTCCTCCATAATCCTTGTAGTCCCAGGAGAGGCGTGGGTCCTGCCATTTCTGTTGCAACAAGATTCATATATTCATTATTCACAATATGTTTAGCAAAATATAATATCCTCCTGGTAACACTATGCTATGCAAATGTATACTGTAATTTAGCATTTTATTTTAAGAACTTTATGTTGTTAATAAGAGTAGGTGCAGTAGGTTCAGCAAGACTGAGTCCAGCACTGGCAAGCTAGCAGTTGTCATGTGTAAACAAGCACAGTGCTACGTTCATTGACTTAATAAACCTTTAATTGAAGCAAAATATCATCAATAAATCAAGTTTTTTTCCCTCTGCATGTGGTGTCTGTACCCAGCCAGCTGACACTACTATATTGCCATGGCCTGTCAACGCCCCAACTACACCATTGTACAGTATTAAGCACATCATCATTAGGCTTGCACCACTGAATGGCTCCGCTTATGACAAATACCTGAGCCTGAGAAACAACTAAATTAAATTTCTGAATGCTCTGGGTAAGCTCATGCCTGCATTAATAAAATGTCCACCTCTGCAATAACCAATAGTGGTGAAGAGAGCTAGGGACTTGATCACACATAGTAAGTTTGTAATCTTTTGATATAGCCCATCCTCTTAATCAACATCAACATATGACTTTGGCTAAGAACATGGGATTGACTGTTTATTGTTGTCTGCTCAGTGGGTCTGTTTTTTTCTCATCCTTCAAAAATTTCTATATACAATATTTTATGCATTCTTGCATATACTTACATTAGGGTATGTGGTAACTCCTATATTTTGCTTGTAGATGACAATCTAGCCTAATGAACTAAATTAAATTAAATAGTGCATATTGAGAAATTTGCTTAAAATCGTATGTAAAAAAAATTGATGTTTGCTTTAGGAGGATGGGTTGTATGATATCAAGGTAACAACTAATCAATGTCTCAAGAAACTGTAATGACATGATTGCAAACAAACCATGGTATGGAGTTTTTATGACTCACTCACCGCAAGTTCAGTCCCCGCTTGTACTGTGGTTTTTTAATCAGTCTTGCAATAAAATCCTTACAGAGTGCTGTTGACCTACCCATTACTAGGTGACCAGGGGCAGCAGCTGCAAGGAGACTTGCATAGTTGATAGCATCCCCAGCCCACACACTGAGGTCTGGGTATTGTTCCATCATGGGTGAGACATTGGGCATGTTTCCTTACACCTGCTGTCCCTGTTCACCAAGCATTATATAGATGCCTGGGCATCAGACGACTGTTGTGGATCACATCCTGGGGAACAATTAACCTAAGTTGCCTCCCAAAATGCTCTGCATAACCAGGGGCTTTCTATTTAGTATGTCAATAATGTCAGTTGCCTACTATTTATACAGAACATTAAACTCCAATGTCAATCCTCCACTCAAACTTCTCCTAGACAGCTTCAACAGAACACACAGGCACAAAACACTTTTTGACATCCCTCGTGTCCGTCTCACACTTTGCAAAAATGCAATGCACATAAAGGGCCCTAAGTTCTGGAACTCTTTGCCTGAAGCAGCAAGAGGTCCCCTGCTCACAGCTCAGTTTAGGATCATACTCGAAAATCATCTCATCTCTCAATAATAAACCTACCCACACCATGCTAAACCCCAACCAAATTCAAAGCAACTCCCAAAATACTTTATTATCCCTTAACTATTAAGCCATTTTTACAAACTTATAAATGTATGTTTGTATCACTAACTGTACTACCTCATATTAATAAGAGTAAATAAACTTAATTACAAACTTCAAAATGTATGATTGATTGTATCATAAATTGTACTACATGTACCTCATATTAATAATAAGAGTGAAACATAGAATACGTATTTGTATTCTACCAGTGTAAAAGAACCTAATTTTGTACTTAAAATTGTAAGACTGTAATAAATTGTACTACTTCATTAACAATAGAGTTAATATTGACTGCTTGTATTCTACCACTCTTCACCTGTCTAGACTTAAGTAGTCTATAAGTATTAGGTTAAGTCTGCCCAAAATGCCTCAGTATGATAGTGACTTTCTTTGCTCCAATCATACTATGATATGTAAACACACATTGTAATTTTAGCAAAATAAATAAATATTTTATTTTATTTATAGTTAGGTTTCTAATTGTTGTATCACGTACTTGTAGAAATAAAGATTATTACAGTGGACCCCTGGTTAACGATATTTTTTCACTCCAGAAGTATGTTCAGGTGCCAGTACTGACCGAATTTGTTCCCATAAGGAATATTGTGAAGTGGATTAGTCCATTTCAGACCCCCAAACATACACGTACAAACGCACTTACATAAATACACTTACATAATTGGTCGCATTCGGAGGTGATCGTTATGCAGGGGTCCACTGTATTATTATTATTTGTTCAACACGACGGCTGTTTCCCACCAAGGCAGGGTGACCCAAAAAAAGAAAGAAACACTTTCACCATCACTCAATACTTTCACCATCACTCACACAAAATTATATGTTTTGCTGGCCTGGGAATCAGTACAGGTAGTTATACATACACGTATAAGATACTGCTGTTACCTTGTTATTCCTTGTTTGGCACACCTACTTCCTTTATTTCTGGTAAAAGCATTACTAAATACCTTTTTACAATAACTAACATTGCCATTTGGTTACTTCATTCTCAGTAAACAATCTTACTCTATGAAAGTCATGAATCCACAGGCAGAAAGAGAGGGAAGCAAAATTTTCTGTATATTTTGATTTTCAGCTGAGGTCTCTTATTAACAAGAGTAGGAGTGACAGGACCTCAGTTGAAGATTGAAATACAGTATTCAGTAAACTCTGCTTTCCTTTTTGTAGTGTAGTCTCTGAAAAAAAGAATTGCTGGACTGAAATGTACATAAATGAAAAGTTTGTTGCCAATCATATATCAAACAGAAAAGATTAAAAACGAACTGAAAGCAAAAAGTCAGATGACCAGATGTCGATGTTTTATATTTTCCAAGTTCCCTGGTAAAGCTCATAAAACTTGTGTATTTTATGCATCCTTTTTCCAATCTTTTTTTTTTTTTTGCGGTCACTATGTGTTCCTGCCACCTATCATAGCATTCATTACACTTCCTTTGGAACATATTACTCTTTATTACTTTATATGATGTGCTAAATCCATGTGGGTCACTGTATTACCTTTGGAAAAAGTAGCATCAGTGTTTGCATCTAACCCATAAATTGGAAATGGAAATTAAATGTTCTGTATCTCCTGGATCATTATCAAGCCAACTCAGTGGTCCAGAACAGATTCAAACATTTACTAGTTTCCATGTTTTGTTTGTTTTGTGTGTGTGTGCATGGATTGTTGCAGCCAGGGTATTGTGATTTAGTATTGCTAGAACTAACCATTCTGACCCACGCATTCATGTTAAATATCTGCTTGTCCTCCTCGATCCACATGCCCATGGGAATCATCTCAACGTAAACAGTGGTAGTGCCGTTGCTGGTACGCTGAGGCAGTGCGTGCTTGTCGTAGTCTGTCAGTAACTTATGGCGTAGTTCCTCAGTCTTGCTGGTGATGGGGTCGTCTGTCAAGGGACAAGTGAAGCCATTATGTGCCTCTTGTCATCTTGTAACTACTGCCCACAGGATGGGAATGGGGTGTACATTAAAAGTAACAATACCAAAGGGCACCCTCCTACAACACTTTATTACTTATTCTCAACACTGAATTCAAACTTGAAATTGTACATGAGTGACAGATTTAAGGTGTTGGGCAGACAGTGATACTGAGGATGTGACAGATGGGAATATAGACTATGGCTGGAGTTAAGGAAAACTAGGTTATAATAAAAAAAAACTAGAGAAGCATTACTGGGCCTATCATTATTATATTCATAGGGAAGTTCCATACTCATAGAGGTCATCGAGTGCCTGGGTAATGGGATGTAATTAAGTTTGATACAAAGTAAGGGTTGCTCTAGTTCCTTGGAACACAATTCCTTTACCAGAATCCAGGCATTTTCTTGAAGGGAACTGCTGGGCCTGGTACTGTACTGGCTCTTACTAGGCAAATTCTACTAACACCCACTTTATCCAGTCTATAACTGTTTTAAAATTTTTAACACTGATCCAATTATTCACTAAAGTGACTAAAAGACTTCCTCCCATCCATAACCATAGCACCAAACCAATGTTTTTGTATAGCCTTTATAAATCTAAATTTATCCTGCTTAGGTCATTACTGAGAGTTTTGTTGCATTAAGATATTTTCAGCACTTTATTGACTGTATATTCCATTTTTACTGTTATTTTCTATTTGTACACTTCAATTACGTCCACCTAATTCTATGTATTTTTTCAGTGTGAATTTTATTACATTCAGGAGTACTAAACCTGTAAGTCATACACAGAGCCTTAGGAATGGGAGGCAATCAGATTCAATTCAAGGATTAAAAACTCTTCACTGACATCAAGACACTTCCCCGAATGAGTTCTTTAACCTAAGCTCAGTACTTATAACCTATCTTTGTAGAAAAGTTTTCTGATATTCTTCTATGTATGTTTTTCCAGCGAATTTGAGCCCGGTGGCCTAGTGTGTGGCCCGGTGGCCTGGTAGCTAAAGCTCCCGCTTCACACACGGAGGGCCCGGGTTCGATTCCCGGCGGGTGGAAACATTTCGACACGTTTCCTTACACCTGTTGTCCTGTTCACCTAGCAGCAAATAGGTACCTGGGTGTTAGTCGACTGGTGTGGGTCGCATCCTGGGGGACAAGATTAAGGACCCCAATGGAAATAAGTTAGACAGTCCTCGATGACGCACTGACTTTCTTGGGTTATCCTGGGTGGCTAACCCTCCGGGGTTAAAAATCCGAACGAAATCTTATCTTATCTTATAGAGACCAGAATGGAGCTGCAAAATGCAAATACTTTTTAATATAAAGGCAAGAAGTTTTTAGAATATTAAAAACACTTATGCACTGTTACGGTGGATTTTGAACTCTGCTAACCAAACCCTTCAGCCTTTTTTTTGCCTTCAGTTTGATTAATTTGTCTACAGCATTTAGTTTTAAGAGGAAGGTGGTGGATATGGGCTGAGAAATGTAGTGAATCATGATAGGTGGTAAGAAAGTTTGACAGGTGGTACTAGAGAGCATGACAGATGGTGACAATGACAACATGACAAACAGCGATAACATACAACCACTGAATGGCTATGATCAGCAATGCAAATGTGTTGCATGAACATAGGTACATAATAATGGAAGAACTGCAAGGCCTAATGGCCCATGCTAGGCAGGTCCAATTTACACTCATCCACTCATAAGAACACTGCTGCAGGCCTACTGGCCCAACCTTTTCCCAGAGCTACCCAAGGATTTGCTTCAATACTTCAAGTACTAATCAAACCCAGCTCTTCTCACTCATATACTTTAAGCTACCCGAGTTCTTTCCTCAGTGATGCTACTTGGAAGTCTTTATCCACTCATGTACAACTTTATATCACACCGGCCGATTCCCACCAAGGCAGGGTGGCCCGAAAAAGAAAAACTTTCACCATCATTCACTCCATCACTGTCTTGCCAGAAGGGTGCTTTACACTACAGTTTTTAAACTGCAACATTAACACCCCTCCTTCAGAGTGCAGGCACTGTACTTCCCATCTCCAGGACTCAAGTCCGGCCTGCCGGTTTCCCTGAATCCCTTCATAAATGTTACTTTGCTCACACTCCAACAGCACGTCAAGTATTAAAAAACCATTTGTCTCCATTCACTCCTATCAAACACGCTCACGCATGCCTGCTGGAAGTCCAAGCCCCTCGCACACAAAACCTCCTTTACCCCCTCCCTCCAACCCTTCCTAGGCCGACCCCTACCCCGCCTTCCTTCCACTACAGACTGATACACTCTTGAAGTCATTCTGTTTCGCTCCATTCTCTCTACATGTCCGAACCACCTCAACAACCCTTCCTCAGCCCTCTGGACAACAGTTTTGGTAATCCCGCACCTCCTCCTAACTTCCAAACTACGAATTCTCTGCATTATATTCACACCACACATTGCCCTCAGACATGACATCTCCACTGCCTCCAGCCTTCTCCTCGCTGCAACATTCATCACCCACGCTTCACACCCATATAAGAGCGTTGGTAAAACTATACTCTCATACATTCCCCTCTTTGCCTCCAAGGACAAAGTTCTTTGTCTCCACAGACTCCTAAGTGCACCACTCACTCTTTTTCCCTCATCAATTCTATGATTCACCTCATCTTTCATAGACCCATCCGCTGACACGTCCACTCCCAAATATCTGAATACGTTCACCTCCTCCATACTCTCTCCCTCCAATCTGATATTCAATCTTTCATCACCTAATCTTTTTGTTATCCTCATAACCTTACTCTTTCCTGTATTCACCTTTAATTTTCTTCTTTTGCACACCCTACCAAATTCATCCACCAATCTCTGCAACTTCTCTTCAGAATCTCCCAAGAGCACAGTGTCATCAGCAAAGAGCAGCTGTGACAACTCCCACTTTGTGTGTGATTCTTTATCTTTTAACTCCACGCCTCTTGCCAAGACCCTCGCATTTACTTCTCTTACAACCCCATCTATAAATATATTAAACAACCACGGTGACATCACACATCCTTGTCTAAGGCCTACTTTTACTGGGAAAAAATTTCCCTCTTTCCTACATACTCTAACTTGAGCCTCACTATCCTCGTAAAAACTCTTCACTGCTTTCAGTAACCTACCTCCTACACCATACACTTGCAACATCTGCCACATTGCCCCCCTATCCACCCTGTCATACGCCTTTTCCAAATCCATAAATGCCACAAAGACCTCTTTAGCCTTATCTAAATACTGTTCACTTATATGTTTCACTGTAAACACCTGGTCCACACACCCCCTACCTTTCCTAAAGCCTCCTTGTTCATCTGCTATCCTATTCTCCGTCTTACTCTTAATTCTTTCAATTATAACTCTACCATACACTTTACCAGGTACACTCAACAGACTTATCCCCCTATAATTTTTGCACTCTCTTTTATCCCCTTTGCCTTTATACAAAGGAACTATGCATGCTCTCTGCCAATCCCTAGGTACCTTACCCTCTTCCATACATTTATTAAATAATTGCACCAACCACTCCAAAACTATATCCCCACCTGCTTTTAACATTTCTATCTTTATCCCATCAATCCCGGCTGCCTTACCCCCTTTCATTTTACCTACTGCCTCACGAACTTCCCCCACACTCACAACTGGCTCTTCCTCACTCCTACAAGATGTTATTCCTCCTTGCCCTATACACGAAATCACAGCTTCCCTATCTTCATCAACATTTAACAATTCCTCAAAATATTCCTTCCATCTTCCCAATACCTCTAACTCTCCATTTAATAACTCTCCTCTCCTATTTTTAACTGACAAATCCATTTGTTCTCTAGGCTTTCTTAACTTGTTAATCTCACTCCAAAACTTTTTCTTATTTTCAACAAAATTTGTTGATAACATCTCACCCACTCTCTCATTTGCTCTCTTTTTACATTGCTTCACCACTCTCTTAACTTCTCTCTTTTTCTCCATATACTCTTCCCTCCTTGCATCACTTCTACTTTGTAAAAACTTCTCATATGCTAACTTTTTCTCCCTTACTACTCTCTTTACATCATCATTCCACCAATCGCTCCTCTTCCCTCCTGCACCCACTTTCCTGTAACCACAAACTTCTGCTGAACACTCTAACACTACATTTTTAAACCTACCCCATACCTCTTCGACCCCATTGCCTATGCTCTCATTAGCCCATCTATCCTCCAATAGCTGTTTATATCTTACCCTAACTGCCTCCTCTTTTAGTTTATAAACCTTCACCTCTCTCTTCCCTGATGCTTCTATTCTCCTTGTATCCCATCTACCTTTTACTCTCAGTGTAGCTACAACTAGAAAGTGATCTGATATATCTGTGGCCCCTCTATAAACATGTACATCCTGAAGTCTACTCAACAGTCTTTTATCTACCAATACATAATCCAACAAACTACTGTCATTTCGCCCTACATCATATCGTGTATACTTATTTATCCTCTTTTTCTTAAAATATGTATTACCTATAACTAAACCCCTTTCTATACAAAGTTCAATCAAAGGGCTCCCATTATCATTTACACCTGGCACCCCAAACTTACCTACCACACCCTCTCTAAAAGTTTCTCCTACTTTAGCATTCAAGTCCCCTACCACAATTACTCTCTCACTTGGTTCAAAGGCTCCTATACATTCACTTAACATCTCCCAAAATCTCTCTCTCTCCTCTGCATTCCTCTCTTCTCCAGGTGCATACACACTTATTATGACCCACTTCTCGCATCCAACCTTTACTTTAATCCACATAATTCTTGAATTTACACATTCATATTCTCTTTTCTCCTTCCATAACTGATCATTTAACATTACTGCTACCCCTTCCTTTGCTCTAACTCTCTCAGATACTCCAGATTTAATCCCATTTATTTCCCCCCACTGAAACTCTCCTACCCCCTTCAGCTTTGTTTCGCTTAGGGCCAGGACATCCAACTTCTTTTCATTCATAACATCAGCAATCATCTGTTTCTTGTCATCCGCACTACATCCACGCACATTTAAGCAACCCAGTTTTATAAAGTTTTTCTTCTTCTCTTTTTTAGTAATTGTATACAGGAGAAGGGGTTACTAGCCCATTGCTCCCGGCATTTTAGTCGCCTCATACGACACGCATGGCTTACGGAGGAAAGATTCTTTTCCACTTCCCCATGGACAATAGAAGAAATAAAAAAGAACAAGAGCTATTTAGAAAAAGGAGAAAAACCTGGTTACCAATACTTTCTCATATCCTTTCTCAATCTAAAATTTGTGCAACTTGAATCCATTACTGGAGGCTGGTGTTACCAAGGCAAACATCCCAAGTGTGAAGTTGAATGATGTATGTACTTGACAGGATGTACCTGCCTGGATGTGTGATGTACCTGTTAGGACATGTGATGTACCTGTCAGGCATGATGTAGCTGTCAGGACGTGTGATGTACCTGCCAGAACGTGTGATGTACCTGTCAGGACATGTGATGTACCTGCCAGGATGTGTGATGTACCTTTCAGGATGTGTGATGTACCTGTCAGGATGTGTGATGTACCTGCCTGGACATGTGATGTACCTGCAAAAACATGGAGGGTGAAAACCATAACTGTTAATGCCACTGTCAGCCTCGCCATCTGGTTCTGCCTCTTGAGTGATCAGGTACTGAGAAAATCCTATGTAGTTCTCTTCTCCATGCAGAAATTATCTTAAATATTCTTCACACAACTTATAGCGTGTCCCTGTGTGGCACTAAACATTGCACAGTCCTACGCACTACCAACAATAAATTTTCTTGTGATAGAAGAGTGGCAGTGCTGGTGTATATAGTAGAGGGTTGTGCCTGGAAGTGGCATATGGTTGAGGAGGCTGAGAGGACTGGAGGGTCAGTGTGTGGATAGCCCCTCCTCCTGCAACATTCTATATGGGCAGGGAGGCTCAAGTGACAGTGCCAGTGGTAACTGGCACCAGCTGGTCACTGTTATCCTCATCCTTGCTCATTATTCAGATTTACTGTTCACTCTAAACTTCTGTTGCTCTTTGCATGGCAATACTGTTATTAGAGTCAGTGGCATGCAATAAAATACTTTGGGGGTTATACAATATGGAAGGCAATCATGTTTGATCCAAGGAAAGGAAGACAACTTCAAGTCCTTAGATTAAGAGCCCTTCACTAAAATCAAGGCACCTCCCACTGTAAGAAAAAACTCTGGCCTCTGCACCTTCTTAGAGTGTTAGGTAAGACACATATGCAACAGTTAGGTATCTTTATTTCGAAACGTTTCGCCTACACAGTAGGCTTCTTCAGTCTGGATTTGAGAGGGCTGCATTGGCTGGATTTGAGAGGGACCTGACCTCCCAACATCTGCGTTCTACTAGTGACCTACGTCTCACCTCCTGGCGCTATATAAGGCTCCATCCTGTCACTTCTACTCCATATTGTTTCAGACTACGGAACAATGCTCTTCTCCAGACTGAGGGACTGACCACCTCAAAACTTTAAGGGTGATGGACTGATTACATCGTCTTCAAGTCTCTTCTGCTTCTATCAACTTTTCTGTACTCGACTGAAGAAGCCTACTGTGTAGGCAAAACGTTTCGAAATAAAGATACCTAACTGTTGCATATGTGTCTTACCTAACAACCTGTTGGTATTTTATACCATTTTAATGTTCAATCTGTCAGACACTGCAACACAAGGGTATCTTGGTATGGACCTGAAATCAACTTCGACAACCTCTACTAGTGAGAACGGCTGGATTTGAGAGGGACCTGACCTCCCAACATCTGTGTTCTACTAGTGACCTACGTCTCACCTCCTGGCGCTATATCAGGCTCCATCCTGTCACTTCTACTCCATATTGTTTCAGACTATGGAACAATGCTCTTCTCCAGACTGAGGGACTGACCACCTCAAAACTTTAAGGGTGATGGACTGATTACATCGTCTTCAAGTCTCTTCTGCTTCTATCAACTTTTCTGTACTCAACTGAAGAAGCCTACTGTGTAGGTGAAACGTTTCGAAATAAAGATACCTAACTGTTGCATATGTGTCTTACCTAACAACCTGTCGGTATTTTATACCATTTTAATGTTCATCTTCTTAGAGCTCCCTCTTCCTTGATCAAAGCAAGCCATTACTGTTTCTTCATCCAAATATTTTTATTTTACATTATTATTATTATCATATTCATGGTAAGCATTAAGCCCATTAGGGTCATTCAGTACCTGGGTAATAGGAGATAATCAGGTTTGATTATAAGAAGAGGAGAGTCATTCTAATTCCTTGGACAAAAAGTTTGTTATTCAGATTTTTGTTGTGACGACTAAAGAAAACTGTTGACTTCTTGATGTGAAACGGAAGAGGAAATGGAAAAAAATGCAGCAGAGTCACTGTCGTAGAATCATTGCAGCAGTCACTGTATCAAGAGTGTAACAGACCTGTGGATGGTAATGACCCATACCCATCTGGGTGGTAATCACCTTATATCTACCCTGTGGATGGTAATTACATACTTCATATCCAGCCTGTGGGTGGTAATCATAAAAATTACAAAGGCACATCATAGGTCCAGGAAGTGGACCTATGATGTGCCATTTATTATACATGCAAATTCTGACATAGGAACTGATATAATAGATGGCAGGTCCACTATCAGCACTTAATGTCCACATTTCCCGATGCTAGCGCCTGCCAGCACCCTTCCTGATGGGTGCTGGTATTACCAGTGATGTAGACCTATGTGGTTAGTTAATACTTTATGAATACTGAATTACAATAAGAATATGGTACCTAGTGTCACTACCTGTCAGAGATATGGTAGGAAGTAGAATGATATAGACCTAGAGGGTCCATGTATACCTGACCTGGACCTGGAGGGTCCAGGTGCACCTGACTTGGACCTGGAGGGTAGTGTCAATGTAGATATATGGTAGATAGTATTAATGTAGACCTATGGTAGGTAGTGTTAATGTAGACCTATGGTAGGTAGTGCCAATGTAGACCCATGGTAGGTAATGTCAGTGTAGACCTATGGTAGGTAGTGTCAATGTAGACCTATGGTAGGTAGCATCACTGTAGACCTATGGTAGGTAGTGTCAATGTGGACCTATGGTAGGTAGTGTCATTGTAGACCTATGGTAGATAGCATCATTGTAGGCCTATGGTAGATAGTGTTAGTGTAGACCTATGGTAGGTAGTGTTGATGGAGACCTATGGTAGGTAGTCTCAATGCAGACCTATGGTAGATAGCATCAATGTAGACCTATGGCAGGTAGTGTCAATATAGACCTATGGTAGGTAGTGTCAATGTAGACTTATGGTAGATAGCATCACTGTAGACCTATGGTAGATAGTGTCAGTGTAGACCTATGGTAGGTAGTGTCAATGTAGACTTATGGTAGGTAGTGTGAGTGGTGTAGTCAGGGAAGCAGCCACCAGACACCAGGGGGGTGGAACAACCAGCTTGTATGCTGGGTCAGGTTACAACTGGTTAATATTACTGCAGAGTGTTATATAGGGGGAGTGTGTGTTGGAGGAGTGTTGTGTTGGGTGTGTGTGTGTTGGAGGAGTGTTGTGTTGGGGTGTGTGTGTGATGGAGGTGTATTTTGTTGGGGGAGTGTATGTTGTAGGAGAGTATTGTGTTGGAGGAGTATTGTGTTGGAGGAGTATTGTGTTGGAGGAGTGTTGTGTTGGAGGAGTGCTGTGTTGAGAGTGTTGTGTTTGTGATGGGGAGTGATGTAGGAGTGTTGGGGGTGTGGGGAGGGGAAGGTCACTATAGCATCAAGATGCATTTAACATTATGGAGTTATATTTATTCCCCCTCTCTCTCTCACGCATTTGGACACATACATATATACACACCCAAACACATACATGCACGCATGCACACACGCACACGCGCACACACACGGTGACAGCAGTAAGACAAGAGAGAGAGGGGTGGGTGGATTGCATTTTCTTGGACTGCAAGAAGGCGTTTGACACAGTTCCACACAAGAGATTGGTGCAAAAACTGGAGGACCAAGCAGGGATAACAGGGAAGGCACTACAATGGATCAGGGAATACTTGTCAGGAAGACAGCAGCGAGTCATGGTACGTGGCGAGGTGTCAGAGTGGGCACCTGTGACCAGCGGGGTCCCGCAGGGGTCAGTCCTAGGACCAGTGCTGTTTCTGGTATTTGTGAACGACATGACGGAAGGAATAGACTCTGAGGTGTCCCTGTTTGCAGATGACGTGAAGTTGATGAGAAGAATACACTCAATCGAAGACCAGGCAGAACTACAAAGGGATCTGGACAGGCTGCAGACCTGGTCCAGCAATTGGCTCCTGGAGTTCAATCCCACCAAGTGCAAAGTCATGAAGATTGGTGAAGGGCAAAGAAGGCCGCAGACGGAGTACAGTCTAGGGGGTCAGAGACTACAAACCTCACTCAAGGAAAAAGATCTTGGGGTGAGTATAACACCAGGCACATCTCCTGAAGCGCACATCAACCAAATAACTGCTGCAGCATATGGGCGCCTAGCAAACCTCAGAACAGCATTCCGACATCTTAATAAGGAATCGTTCAGGACCCTGTACACCGTATACGTTAGGCCCATATTGGAGTATGCGGCACCAGTTTGGAACCCACACCTAGCCAAGCACGTAAAGAAACTAGAGAAAGTGCAAAGGTTTGCAACAAGACTAGTCCCAGAGCTAAGAGGTATGTCCTACGAGGAGAGGTTAAGGGAAATCAACCTGACGACACTGGAGGACAGGAGAGATAGGGGGGACATGATAACGACATACAAAATACTGAGAGGAATTGACAAGGTGGACAAAGACAGGATGTTCCAGAGATTGGACACAGTAACAAGGGGACACAGTTGGAAGCTGAAGACACAGATGAATCACAGGGATGTTAGGAAGTATTTCTTCAGCCACAGAGTAGTCAGTAAGTGGAATAGTTTGGGAAGCGATGTAGTGGAGGCAGGATCCATACATAGCTTTAAGCAGAGGTATGATAAAGCTCACGGCTCAGGGAGAGTGACCTAGTAGCGATCAGTGAAGAGGCGGGGCCAGGAGCTCGGACTCGACCCCCGCAACCTCAACTAGGTGAGTACAACTAGGTGAGTACACACATGGAGAAGATGCACGCACGCACACACACACACACACACACACACACACACACACACACGGAGAAGATTATCAGGAGGAGAGTGGTGGAACACCTGGAACGGAATAAGATTATAAATGAAAACCAGCATGGGTTTATGGAAGGCAAATCCTGTGTCACAAACCTCCTGGAGTTTTATGACAAGGTAACAGAAGTAAGATATGAGAGAGAGGGGTGGGTTGATTGCATTTTCCTAGACTGCAGGAAGGCCTTTGACACAGTTCCCCACAAGAGATTAGTGCAGAAGCTGGAGGATCAGGCACATATAACAGGGAGGGCACTGCAATGGATCAGGAAATACCTGACAGGGAGGCAGCAACAAGTCATGGTACTTGAAGAGGTATCACAGTGGGTGCCTGTGACGAGCGGGGTCCCACAGGGGTCAGTTCTAGGACCGGTGCTATTTTTGATATATGTGAACGACATGATGGAAGGAATAGACTCTGAAGTGCCCCTATTCGCATATGATGTGAAGTTGATGAGAAGAATTAAATCGGGGGAGGATGAGGCAGGACTGCAAAGAGACCTGGACAGGCTGGACATGTGGTCCAGAAACTGGCTTCTCGAATTCAATCCTGCCAAATGCAAAGTCATGAAGACTGGGGAGGGGCAAAGAAGACTGCAGACAGAGTATAGGCTAGGTGGACAAAGACTACAGACCTCACTCAGGGAGAAAGACCTTGGGGTGACCATAACACCGAGCACGTCACCGGAGGCACACATCAACCAAATAAGTGCTGTAGCATATGGGCGCCTGGCAAACCTGAGAATAGCGTTCCGATACCTTAATAAGGAATCGTTCAAGACACTGTACATTGTGTATGTTAGGCCCACACTGGAGTATGCAGCACCAGTCTGGAACCCACACCTGGTCAAGCACGTCAAGAAGTTAGAGAAAGTACAAAGGTTTGCAACAAGGCTAGTCCCAGAGCTCAGGGGAATGTCGTACGAGGAAAGGTTGCGGGAAATCGGACTGATGACACTGGAGGACAGAAGGGTCAGGGAAGACATGATAACGACATACAAGATACTGCGGGGAATAGACAAGGTGGACAGAGATAGGATGTTCCAGAGAGGGGACACAGAAACAAGGGGTCACAACTGGAAGCTGAAGACTCAGACGAGTCACAGGGACGTTAGGAAATACAGTGGACCCCTGCTTTACGATCAGCTCCCAATGCGACCAATTATGTAAGTGCATTTATGTAAGTGAGTTTGTACGTGTATGTTTGGGGGTCTGAAATGGATTAATCTAATTCACAATATTCCTTATGGGAACAAATTCGTTCAGTAATGGCACCTGAACATACTTCTGGAATGAAATAATATCGTAAGCCGGGGGTCCACTGTATTTCTTCAGTCATAGAGTCATCAGGAAGTAGAATAGCCTAGCAAGTGAAGTAGTGGAGGCAGGAACCATACATAGTTTTAAGAAGAGGTATGACAGCTCAGGAAGCAGAGAGGGAGAGGACCTAGTAGCGATCAGTGAAGAGGCGGGGCCAGGAGCTGAGTCTCGACCCCTGCAACCACAATTAGGTGAGTACAATTAGGTGAGCATGCGCGCCTGTGCGCACACACACACACACACACACACACACACACACACACACACACACACACACACACACACACACACACACACACAAGGTGACAGAAGTAAGACGAGAGAGAGGGGTGGATCGACTGCATTTTTTTTGGACTGCAAGAAGGCCTTCGACACAGTTCCTCACAAGAGGTTACTGCAAAAGCTAGAGGATCAGGCACACATAACAGGAAAGGCACTGCAATGGATCAGAGAATACCTGACAGGGAGGCAACAACGAGTCATGGTATGTGACGAGGTGTCAGAGTGGGCGCCTGTGACAAGCAGGGTTCCACAGGGGTCAGTCCTAGGACCTGTGCTGTTCTTGGTATATGTGAACGACATAACGGAAGGGATAGACTCAGAAGTGTCCTTGTTTGCAGATGATGTGAAGTTAATGAGAAGAATCAAATCAGATGAGGATCAGGCAGGACTACAAAGTGACCTGGACAGGCTACAAGCCTGGTCCAGCAACTGGCTCCTTGAGTTTAACCCTGCCAAGTGCAAAGTCATGAAGATTGGGGAATGGCAAAGAAGACCACAGACACAATATAGTTTAGATGGCCAAAGACTGCAAACCTCACTCAAGGAAAAAGATCTGGGGGCGAGTATAACACTGAGCATATCTCCTGAGGCGCACATCAATCAGAGAACTGCTGCAGCATACGGGCGCCTGGCAAATCTACGGATAGCATTCCAATACCTCAGTAAGGATTCGTTCAAGACTCTGTATACCATTTACGTCAGGCCCATACTGGAGTATGCAGCACCAGTTTGGAATCCACACCTAGTCAAGCACGTCAAGAAATTAGAGAAAGTGCAAAAGTTTGCAACAAGACTAGTCCCAGAGCTACGGGGATTGTCCTATGAAGAAAGGTTGAGGGAAATCGGCCTGACGACACTGGAGAACAGGAGGGTCAGGGGAGACATGATAACGACATAAAATACTGCACGAAATAGACAAGGTGGACAAAGATGGGATGGTCCAGAGAAGGGACACAGACACAAGAGGTCACAATTGGAAGTTGAAGACTCAGATGAATCAAAGGTATGTTAGGAAGTATTTCTTCAGTCACAGAGTAGTCAGGCCGTGGAATAGCCTAGAAAGTGACGTAGTGGAGGCGGGAACCATACATAGTTTTAAGGCAAGGTATGATAAAGTTCTTGGGGCAGGGAGAGAGAGGACCTAGTAGCAATCAGCGAAGAGGCGGGGCCAGGAGCTATGACTCGACCCCTGCAACCACAAATAGGTGAGTACACACACACACACACACACACACACACACACACACACACACACACACACACACACACACACACACACAGGATGTTCCAGAGAGGGGACACAGAAACAAGGGGTTATACGTAATTGGAAGTTGAAGACTTAGATAAGTCAAAGAGATGTCAGGAAGTACAGTGGACCCCCGGTTAACGATATTTTTTCACTCCAGAAGTATGTTCAGGTGCCAGTACTGACCGAATTTGTTCCCATAAGAAATATTGTGAAGTAGATTAGTCCATTTCAGACCCCCAAACATACACGTACAAACGCACTTACATAAATACACTTACATAATTGGTCACATTTGGAGGTAATCGTTATGCGGGGGTCCACTGTACTTCTTTAGTCATAGAGTTGTCAGGAAGTGGAATAGTCTAGCAAGTGATGTAGTAGAGGCAGGAACCATACATAGTTTTAAGAAAGGTATGATAAAGCTCATAGAGCAGGGAGAGAGACCTAGTAGCGATCATTGAAGAGGTGGGGCCAGGAGCTATGTCTCGACCCCTGCAACCACAAATAGGTGAGCACACACGCACAGGCATGCACACATGCACACACGCATGCATGCACACACACACACACACACACACACACACACACACACACACACACACACACACACACACACACACACGCGCGCACACACACACATCGGGTAGAGGCTAGGTGAAGAGGCAGGGCCAGGAGCTGTGACTCAACCCCTGCAACCACAACTAGGTGAGCACATACACACACACACAACAACAACAACAACAACAACAAGGGGGCACAATTGGAAATTGAAGACTCAGGTAAGTCACAGGGATGTTAGGAAGTATTTCTTCAGTCACAGAGTTGACAGGAAGTGGAACAGTCTGGAAAGTGAGGTAGTGGAGACAGGATCCATACATAGCTTTAAGAAGATGTATGATAAAGCTCATGGTCAGGAAGAGAGTGACCTAGTAGTGACCAGTGAAGAGGCAGGGCCAGGAGCTAAGACTCGACCCCTGCAACCACAATTAAGTGAATACATACAAACACCGAACAGGCCAAGTGTCTTATTGACAAGTGACTTTGACAAAATGGTAACTAACACACACAAAGGTTCTAGAGTATGTATTAAGCATGAGAGTTCTCACACACTTAAGATTGTTGTTCTCCTTCAGATTACAACAAAGACTGAGTCCAGTAATATTATTATGGTGATCATTATACACACATCATTATGGTGATCACTGTATATACATTACGATGGTCATCATTGTACACACATTATTACCGTGATCATTGTATACACATTATTATAGTGAGCTTTGCATTGTTTGCTTCTTTATTTTTTTTTCTACATGTCGGCCATCTCCCACCAAGGCAGGGTGACCCAAAAAAGTTATCTATAGTTATTAATTACTCAGCTTTTAATCTTCAATAATTCAAGTATCCCAGTGTACTACTTGTAAGTGCAGTATATTCCTAAAATTACTTTGTTATAATTAAGGTTAAGAGATGTACTGACTTATATTTAATGATATGTACAGTACTTACAATATAAGCAACCTCAAATAAGTATTTAAAAGTGCATTTATATTATTATTACAAAAATTAGGGTATTGTACTGGCCTGCTGCTACCCTGATCTATAACATATTATATAAAGTAAAAAAGCAAGAACTTAGTTTACTTAAACACATTCATCATGCAGGATGGATTTATTGGTAGAAATAAATGCAAAGACACTGGACACATTCTAGAAATCTCCAATTATGAATTTTAAAGTTTTCAGATGAACAGTATGCGATTCATGGTTACTAATGAAAAACATGGTCCTTCTTTTGGAAAGAAATATAACTTTGCTCCCTTGCTCCCTCAAACTTGAAGCTAGAATCTCCAAGATGCTGCATTTTCAGGGAAAAGCACCTTGAATGGGTCTTTGTCATATGATGACCTGTTCAGAGATGCCGTCGGCCCCATGGCGGGGGTGCGGCAAAAAGCAACCACTGGCATGTACCACTACGTCTACTGACACATAAAGAAGGTAGCTGTTGGTCCAGTGACAAGCCATGGCAGACACACTCCTGGCTTAATGTTGACTCTGGTCTGAGTGATGCATGATGACAAAGTTCTGGAATCTTTAGAATCATATGGGGGCGACATAAGCAATGAGAGTGATGATGAAGGTGGCAACGAAGATGAAGGCAGCAATGCGGTCAATGGCAGCAGCCACCAGTAGCCACTCATGGAAGTAAGATGTTGGACGTGCCTCCTCCAACACTTCCCCATCTTCAGCCCCTCCTTCACTCAGACCAACCTTCACCACACACACAAACACACACACACAAAAAAAAAAAACTTTTGAGAGCATCATCAATATCAAAATGGATTATATGCACTTAGGTATTGAGTATATAAAGAATCAAATCGGTATAAACTGTACTGGCATTAATTCGTAATGTACAAGCAATAGTGTAACTTTACATTATTTCCACTAAAGTAGGAAGCTAATAAACAGGCAGATTATATTACAGAATACTCAGAGGAAAGTGCTAAACCCATAGAGATCATAGAGTACTTCGGCAATGAGAGGTAAACAGGACTGCTTCAATGAAGGAAAGATAACTTCAATTCTTTACATAATAAAGTTGAGCGACACCTGTGACTGTTGGTATGTGCCACATTTCTTGAATTATAACACACCTGGCTGCTGGCAGGTGCAAGGTGAGGACATACAGGCAATGGCCTCCAACAGACACAGGCCAGCTCATGTGGCCATGCAAAGCATACCTTTAAATAAACAAATATTATCTTGGAAATATGCCAAATGCACACTGCCTGTTGTAAGTCGAGTGGCCTCACACAAATAAATTCAGCTGGAAGAGCAAGAGAGTTATCTAGCACAAGCAAAAATTATACCTGACACAAGTAAAAAACCAGGAAACTCAGATAAGAGTCAGGCGCAACAGGTAGTGATCCACATGACACAAATAACAGAAATGGGTGACAGAAAGTACTCACTTTGTGAGTGTAGTCATGAAGGAAGAGTAGGCGTGCAAAGGGTCCTGTGAGGAATTTCTTGAGGAGGAGTGGTGGAGGGTAGTTGAGGTGAGGACCTTGGGTAAGGCGCAGTAGACCTCCACAAACAACCACACTCACTACCACCACACCCAGTGTCTGCCCGTAGAACTTTACTGCAATCATACACAAACTCAATCAATATAATGTAATTTAAAAATATTAAGTGAAATATAAAATCAAGAATATTTGCATCCCTAAGATAATAATTATTCTTCTGTGTATACTGTATACATACACTACAAGACTTACTACACTTCTTTCTTCTTTCAACACACCGGCCGTATCCCACCAAGGTGGGGTGGCCCAAAAGGAAAAACGAAAGTTTCTCCTTTCAAATTTAGTAATATATACAGGAGAAGGGGTTACTAGCCCCTTGCTCCCGGCATTTCAGTCGCCTCTTACGACACGCATGGCTTACGGAGGAAAAATTCTGTTCCACTTCCCCATGGAGATAAGAGGAAATAAACAAGAACAAGAACTAGAAAGAAAATAACAGAAAACCCAGAGGGGTGTGTATATATATATATATATGCTTGTACATGTATGAAAGAGGGAAAGGTACCTAGGGATTGGCGGAGAGCATGTATAGTCCCTTTATATAAAGGGAAAGGGGACAAAAGAGATTGTAAAAATTATAGAGGAATAAGTTTATTGAGTATACCAGGAAAAGTGTACGGTAGGGTTATAACTGAAAGAACTAGAGGTAAGACAGAATGTAGGATTGTGGATGAGCAAGGAGGTTTCAGAGTGGATAGGGGATGTGTAGATGAAGCGTTTACATTGAAGCATATATGTGAACAGTATTTAGATAAAGGTAGGGAAGTTTTTATTGCATTTATGGATTTAGAAAAGGCATATGATAGAGTGGATAGGGAAGCAATGTGGCAGATGTTGCAAGTATATGGAATAGGTGGTAAGTTACTAAATGCTGTAAAGAGTTTTTATGAGGATAGTGAGGCTCAGGTTAGGGTGTGTAGAAGAGAGGGAGACTACTTCCCGGTAAAAGTAGGTCTTAGACAGGGATGTGTAATGTCACCATGGTTGTTTAATATATTTATAGATGGGGTTGTAAAAGAAGTAAATGCTAGGGTGTTCGGGAGATGGGTGGGATTAAATTATGGGGAATCAAATTCAAAATGGGAATTAACACAGTTACTTTTTGCTGATGATACTGTGCTTATGGGAGATTCTAAAGAAAAATTGCAAAGGTTAGTGGATGAGTTTGGGAATGTGTGTAAAGGTAGAAAGTTGAAAGTGAACATAGAAAAGAGTAAGGTGATGAGGGTATCAAATGATTTAGATAAAGAAAAATTGGATATCAAATTGGGGAGGAGGAGTATGGAAGAAGTGAATGTTTTCAGATACTTGGGAGTTGACGTGTCGGCGGATGGATTTATGAAGGATGAGGTTAATCATAGAATTGATGAGGGAAAAAAGGTGAGTGGTGCATTGAGGTATATGTGGAGTCAAAAAACATTATCTATGGAGGCAAAGAAGGGAATGTATGAAAGTATAGTAGTACCAACACTCTTATATGGATGTGAAGCTTGGGTGGTAAATGCAGCAGCGAGGAGACGGTTGGAGGCAGTGGAGATGTCCTGTCTAAGGACAATGTGTGGTGTAAATATCATGCAGAAAATTTGGAGTGTGGAAATTAGGAAAAGGTGTGGAGTTAATAAAAGTATTAGTCAGAGAGCAGAAGAGGGGTTGTTGAGGTGGTTTGGTCATTTAGAGAGAATGGATCAAAGTAGAATGACATGGAAAGCATATAAATCTATAGGAGAAGGAAGGCGAGGTAGGGGTCGTCCTCGAAAGGGTTGGAGAGAGGGGGTAAAGGAGGTTTTGTGGGCAAGGGGCTTGGACTTCCAGCAAGCGTGCATGAGCGTGTTAGATAGGAGTGAATGGAGATGAATGGTACTTGGGACCTGACAATCTGTTGGAGTGTGAGCAGAGTAATATTTAGTGAAGGGATTCAGGGAAACCGGTTATTTTCACAAAGTCGGACTTGAGTCCTGGAAATGGGAAGTACAATGCCTGCACTATAAAGGAGGGGTTTGGGATATTAGTAGTTTGGAGGGATATGTTGTGTATCTTTATATGTATATGCTTCTAAACTGTTGTATTCTGAGTACCTCTGCAAAAACAGTGATTATGTGTGAGTGTGGTGAAAGTGTTGAATGATGATGAAAGCATTTTCTTTTTGGGGATTTTCTTTCTTTTTTGGGTCACCCTGCCTCGGTGGGAGACGGCCGACTTGTTGAAAAAAAAAAAAATGTATGTGTAGTGTGACCTAAATGTAAGTAGAAGTAGCAAGACGTACCTGAAATCTTGCATGTTTATGAGACAGACAAAAGACACCAGCAATCCTACCATCATGTAAAACAATTACAGGCTTTCGTTTTACACTCGGAAGAACGGTAGTGCCTCCCTGGGCGGTTGCTGTCTACCAACCTACTACCTAGGACTTACTACACCTCTGTGTTTATTTTCTATGCAATATACCAACTCTATACAGATTTAATGTCAAAAAGAAAGATAAATTCATTGCTTGTAGTAACACTTGTAGGACTCTTAGAAACACTGAATGTAGTAGAAATTGTTTCTTAATTAAGAAAGTAGACTGATACAGTGCACGAAACATTATGTATTTTTTTTATCATGCCAGTCATCTCCCATCAAACTAAGGTGACCCAAAAGCAAAAGAAAGCAGCATTTATCATCACTTATTCAGCAGCCCTTGTGGCAGAAGTGCACAGACATCACATTTCTAATGACCCTTCAAACTGTAACATCCCTACCCCACCCAATATACACATAATAATAAACAAAGAAATATACATAACAATGGTGTTCAAATACATGTTATATATACACACGTGATGATATAAGGCAGTATGTATGTACTATACTACTGCCCACGTGATGATATACTCATGTAATAATATAATACTGTGGGAACATCCTATAAACCAGTAATGATTATTTACAATGGAAGATTCCTAATATCCTAAAATGTATGTAACATATATTAGGAAATTTTGAAGATGCTTGTGAGGCAGCAGTATTGAAGAAAACCTCAAGCATGGTGAGAGAGAGATGTGGGATTTAAGGATGTATACCCGAAGTGTACCTGGAGGGTGTTCTGGGGGTCAAAACCCTTGTGGCCCAATGCATGACCAGGCCTCATGGTGGATCAGGGCCTGATCAGCCAGGCTGTTACTGGCGGCCACATGTAGGTTCATTTAATACTGATAAAAAGAGTCGTACAAGATAGGGATTTGGATTCATCAAAAAACTGACAGGAGAGAGGTATACAATATAGAAATGTGGATTCATAAAATACTGAATAGATACTACTGTATTAGACAGTGAAGCTGGACTCACCAATGATGGGGACGGAGGTGCCAAGTAGGGGAATGGCATGGGCCAGGTAGAGGAGCTGCAGTTGGGTAAGCAAAAGAGCAATGCAGCCCACCATCACCCGCTTGGCATGTGTCAGGGGCAGCAGAAACTGCACCAGCGTTATCACTGACACAACTGCCATATAAGCTCAGATCAACAGACTGGGTTCATTTGTGGCTAATGTTATTTTTTATTAAAAGCATCTATAAACATAGTACAATAGTTTTTGTTAAATATAACCAATAAATTAATAATATTCCAGTTATTGTATATAACACAAACACACATGACAACTGCAGAAAGACTTGGACAAACTGCAAGAATAGTCCAGCATTTGGCTGTTTGAGTTCAACCCCCGTGTATGCATTGTACTGAAAATGGGAACTGTGCACAGGATAATAATAAACAGAACAATTAGAAGAAAATCTTACAAAGCTAGAAAAGACATACAAGAGAAAAGATCTTAACATACAGGGTACTCAGTGTAATATACATCTTTACAGTACATTAATTATTTTATGTTTGTCTGTTTATTTAGTGTTTAACTGTTAATGTTTTTCTTACTGTCATAAGTGATACCTGTCATTGTGTGACAGCAGTGATAATGTCCAGGCCCTTATTCATAATAACCCACATAATTTTCTTCATTATTTGCCATTTTTATAATATTGTATGATAGGTTTGACACTGAGCCAAAGGAAATGAATGTAGGCAGAGTATTACCCTTAGCAAACTGCTAGAGTGTCCTCCAACCTCCACCTGTCCCCCCCCCCAGAACAAATAAACAAGCAAAAACACACACACACACACACACACATACACAGGGTAGACAGGAACAGGGTGTTTGAGAAGAGACAAATGGGAATATGGATGCTAAAGACAACGATAAACCACAGGAATGTCTCAAGATGGTCAGGAAGTGGAATGATCTTGATGAAGTGGTGGAGACAGGCTCCACATGTAGCTGAAAGAACAAGAAAGATAGGCCCAATGAGGTTAGGAAGAAGTGAATCTGGCAAGTAGCAAGTTGAGAGGCAGGGCCAGGAGCTCAGACCCCACCCAGCAACCACATACAGGTGAGTTTGAACAGGAGTGTTCAAACTTATCTAGAAACTAGAGATAGTGCAGTGGCTTGTAATGGGACTTGTCCTGGAGCTAAGGGGTATGACTTGTGAATAAAGATTTGACAAAATGAACCTAATATTAGAAGATACAAGGACCAGGGGAGACATGATCACAAAATTCAAGATACTAGGAGGTCTTGATAGGATGGATAGGAACAGACTGAGAGGCCAGAAATGGAAATACAAGTGGATGGATGAAAGCTTAAAGTTGCAAATGAGCCAATGAGATGTGAGGAAATATTTCTTCAGTCAGAAAATATAATGACTTAAATACAGAAGTGGTGGAGGTAGACCCCATACACAACTTGAAGAATAGGTATGGTAGGATTCATGAGACTAGGAATGAGTAAACTCACTCAGCCATGGCTAGGAGTTGAAACTTGACTCCAGCAATCAAATTATTACACCTAAGTCAGCACACACAACTTAATAAGATACAACATCAGAAAGAGACTCACCGCAGGCAGGCACGACAACAGTGGAGGAGAAGGTGGGAGAGATGCGAGTGATGGAGAAGGCAGCATGCATAACAAAGTAGGGCTCAGGCACGTTCTGGTACCTAAAGTCCAAGCGCTGCAAGGTTCCCCCATTGACACGCCAATGGGATGACGTCTTCAGGTTGTACCTATTGCTGAGCTGCAGTGATACAATATTGCAGTTACTCCTTCACCAAATAAACTTTCATGTGTTCAAGTTAAGAGTCACTCCAGGAGCAGAAACTATACTGGTGATTCACAAAATTCTAATAACACAATTGCAAACAAATCATGGAACAGGTGGGGCTTGAACCCATGGCAAGCGAGTCCTAAAAACTCGCCTGCATTTGTAGTCACAGTGGCAGCCCATGCTAACCTCACTATGGTGTGTAGAGATATACCTAGTTTGATGAATCTTATTAGAGCCAGCTGGTCCAGTGGTTAACACACTGGCCTGTGAGTTTTAGGACTCACTTGCCGTAGGGTCAAGCCTCACCCATTCCATGATTTGATACTGATGATATCAGTGTTGAGGAACAAAGAACACAGTACAAACACTATATTGGTAGTGTCAATGTTGAGGAACAAGGAACACAGTACAGGCACTATATTGGTGGTATCAGTGTTGGGGAACAAAGAACACAGTATAGACAACATACTGGTGAGGTCTGAGTTGGGGATGATAGAGCACAGTACTAGCACCATGCTGGTGGTGTTAAGTCTTGGTGTATCACAGAGTACAATTCAAGCACTACAGTGGTAGTGTCAGTGTTAACACCTGGATATATATGTACGTACACTGTAAAGAAATAAGCCGTAAGTTACTTTTACCACCATATAGCCCAATAAGATTATTAAACAGGAATTATTATAATTAAAGTGGATTATAGTACATTATCTTATAAGCTTCAATGTAAGGAAAATCAAAAGTTAAAATTTTATTTCCTTGACTTACATAGAGGTTAATACAGTATATGCATTTCTCTGAATAATTTGAGGACTCACAAAATCTACCAAAAAATGTAATTTTCCATCAAATATCTATTAAAATTACTCATCCAGTTTCATTATATTCTGGGAATTCAGTTAATCAGTTTCAGTGCTTACAAGACAGTTAATTTTGTATGCCCTGTCCTAATTTTGGCCTGACCTATTTCCAGTATTCTTATTCATTATCAATGTTTTCTCACTATCGCCCTTCATATTTTCTGCAGTTAAGCTTTCTAGCTTACCAACTCTGAGATTTTTAAGTACAGTCCAGTACAGCTGTTTTTATTTTTTAACACCTGCTGTCTCTCACCAAAGCAGGGTGAACCAAAAGTTCCAGGAAGCACATTCACCATCGTTCATTCAATTGCTGTCTTGCCAGAAGCATGCTGACTCGTACTAAACAATAATTAATTTTAGTGTTAGTTATTAGTAATCTTTAAAATTGTTAACCCATGGAGTCACTAATGTACTGATTCTAATAACTGTAAACTATATTGCTATACTATTATTGCTTCAATTGTCTACACAGAAGTAAAGCTGGCTAGACTGAAGTTAGTTCATATTGCAGGATAGCCCTGACATGGACTGTAAAGTTTAATTCAGTCTTTCCATGCTGCTGTATGTTACTGTCAGATTGTACTGTTCACTATATATAACCCAAGGCAGGCTTACCGCTTTAGTGAAATTTGGATAGCTGAGCTCGACCTGCCAGCCATGAGTTGTCCAGGAGCCAAAGTAGATGTGGCAGGTCTGGGTGTCATAGGGCCAATGAGAGAGATCCATGGGACACTCAACAGAGATGTGAGCAGGTGGGAACCAATAAACTAACCCACTGAACACCAGCAGGTGGGTCTGCCCGTAGTGGTTGATTTCTGTGATATCCGCACTGTTTAAAAAGAAGAAAATACAGTTTGTCTCTTCCTGAACCTACTACCCTGACTGTTGGGTCACAATGTAATCCAGACCAAATTTCAAGTATTCTCTGTTCATGCAAGATTATCAGATATTTCTTTCCTGTAAATAATGGGTAGCTAGGGAAGTGTCATTTCTATCATGGCAAAACCTAAGTTAAAATGTAAGAGTGAAAACTTTGTATATAGATGAGTGAAGACTGGAGGGAAGAGCTTGGTCAGATTGTTGCTACTGATGTGTTTGTGCAAGAGAAAGAGATAACTGTGACAAGCAGGAACGAAAATTTAGAAAGTGAAAAGCTCCAAATTTATGTATGTAGATGTAAAATAAAAAAATATCTATTATGTTATAAAAGACTCCAGGCCCCAGTGAGACTGTTTGTGAATTAAATAAGACACACAAATTCCAAACCCTTGACAAAAAATTTTTGAAAGCTTAACTTAATTCTTGTGTGTGATTCTCTAATCAAACATAAAAAACAGGAAATCTGCTGCATTGATAATAGAAAGAGGAAGCAGGTTTACCTTCCAAGAAATATCTGTCTCACAATATACTCTAGATCACCACATTATAAATGTATGGGCCACTATATTTCAAATGATTCAACTCCTTGTCCAAATTTATTTAGGCCAATAATGTGGTTATGCTATCACACACCTGGTTTTAAGGCAGCACAGGTGTATATTACAATTACTAATACATAATCACAACTTTTATTTTCTTATAACATATAAAGACCCCTGCTTCTCTAATGCAGCAATTCAGGAAATACTGCATCAGCCAGGTGCTTAACTCACACCTTGCCCACCTCCTGGGCAAGGTGTGAAGTGCTCGTACTGTACATGGAAATAAGAAGCACATGTTGAAAAACAAGACTGGCAACATTATTGTAAATATTGCTGAGGTGAAGACAGGAGGGTTGTGGGCTCTTCACCTACTTGTTGTAGACAGTAATGTCAGGTGTCCAGAGCTCATCATGGCTAAAGTGCACTTCATCAAGTCCTCCATAGTCCTTTGGGTCCCATAATATTCGGCTGTCACGCCAAATCTAAAAAACAACGACCAGTTTTAAAACAGCATTTTGATATACAGATGGAGAAACACTGAAAAAGCTGTTCACAATGCAAGTTACAACCAATTAAGATAAAATATGACAGATAACTTTATTTTCCAAGATGATACCTTAAAGTTACAATAGTAAGTTAACAGTGTATACATCTTACAAGAAGCCCACAATTATGTACACTCAGTGGCACTTTATTAGGTACACCTGTACATCTGCTCGTTAATGCAGTGGCAGTACCTCAGTGCCTAAAAGCATGCAGACATGGTGAAAAGGAATGAAATGGGATCTAAGTGACTTTGATCATGGAATAATTGTTGGCACCACAATGCATTGCTGAGCATCATTTGACCTGACCAGATAGTTGTCTAATACATACTTTAGTGTGTCCTGTGCAATAATTAATCTATGATCTCTTCCTTTCTATTCGTCAGTCTGCCTGATGATGTATTGAATGACAGATACATTAAATTATACATTTTATTACACACTGGCAATTTCTAATGCATTCACCATAACTCACTTTTTAGCTGTCTTACCATAAGTGCATAAACATCATGATCCAATTATGTCCCAATACACTGTTGCATCTTCACCCAATGTTCAAAGTACAGCAACTGTAATTTCCATTATTTATTAGTGAGGCTCAGGTTAGGATATATAACAGACAAGGGATATATTTTCCAATAAAAGTGGGCCTTAGATAGGAATGTGTAATGTCACTGTAGTTATTCAATGTCATTATAGTTTGGTCTTGTAAAAGATATTACTAGCGTATTAGAGAAAAGTGTGGGTTTAAAAATAATGATTCTGATATTAACCCTTTGACTGTTGCAACCCCCAATCCTGAGGTGTCTCCTGGTGTTGCAAAATTTAAAAAAAAAAAAAAATTATTTTTTCTTATGAAATGATAGAGAATCTTTTCCCGATTGTAATGACACCAAAAAAACGAAATTTGATGGAAAACTGACAGAATTATGCTCTCGCAAAGTTAGCGAACTCGGCGCTGTTTACAAATCGGCGATTTCGCCCACTTTGAGCCCTATTTTCAGCTAATTCCATTATTCCATTCGCCCAAACTCATAGCTATTTCTTTAGAACTCCATTTTTTCTATCGATTGAGTATAAGAAACTGCCCATTTACCGATTTCAACTACCTAATAATGTGGTCAGAAATTTGCAATTTGGCCAATTTCACAAAAACTAAAAAATATGACAATTTCAAAATAAGGTCCAGAATGAACAATGCAGACATTCCTGGCTCTAAAACAACATTTTCTTTGTTCATCAGTCATGTCTCCAGGCCCCTCTGATATTACTCTTGCTTTCTATTTTGAATTTTTATTCAAACAAAAAATAGAAGACTTACTATTATGCAGACTACTGCAATACTGAAATAATTGTATAAATAACATCAACCCATTCATGACTGCATATTAGAATGGCTAGTTGGACATTTATTGGATAATGGCATCATTTGTTTACTTTTGAACATTGGCAAAAATCAAACATTTCCCCTACTTTGAGCTCCATTTCTAGGTTCTTTTTTATAGTAAAATCAATCAAAATCACCTCTATTTCTATAATATGTTTTCCATTCTATCAAATGAGACCAAGAAAACGAGAATACAACCATAAATATTATACGAAAATAGACCACAAAGTCGGCATTTTAATTAAAAAAAAACGGTCGGAGTTTTTTTTTCTCATTATGCACTGCGTGCTCCAGGATTTTTTTTATATGGTGCACACTCACCACATAGACCCATTCTCTCACATGTGGGCCTACCAGCTTTCTCCTGCTTGATTTGAAGCCGCTAGAATTTATGAGTATATATACGTCAAACATGGTACCTCGTAAGACGTATATATATGGCCGCGACAGTCAAAGGGTTAAGAGGGAATAAAGAATAACATCTATGAAGAGATTAAGAAATACCAAATTCTAGAGGCAGGAAGTACAATTGAATAGCTGCACCTGAGAGTGCCATTGCATCATGATGCCTGCAAATTTTTGAAAAGACAGTTAAAGTGATAGTGACTAAATTTACTTCTTTAAGTCACCCAGCCTTAGTATTAAATGATAGGGTCACCTAAGGTGAAAAATAAATACAGTCAGCATTACTCACACTCAAGCTATCTTAACCCTTTGACTGTCGCGGCCGTATATATACGTCTTACGAGGTACCGTGTTTGACGTATATATACTCATAAATTCTAGCGGCTTCAAATCAAGCAGGAGAAAGCTGGTAGGTCCACATGTGAGAGAATGGGTCAGTGTGCACCATATAAAAAAAATCCTGGAGCACACAGTGCATAATGAGACAAAAAAACTCCGACCGTTTTTTTTAATTAAAATGCCGACTTTGTGGTCTATTTTCTTATAGTATTTATGGTTGTATTCTCGTTTTCTTGGTCTCATTTGATAGAATGGAAAACATATTATAGAAATAGAGGTGATTTTGATTGATTTTACTATAAAAAGAACCTAGAAATGGAGCTCAAAGTAGGGGAAATGTTTGATTTTTGCCAATGTTCAAAAGTAAACAAATGATGCCATTGTCCAATAAATGTCCAACTAGCCATTCTAATATGCAGTCATGAATAGATTGATGTTATTTATACAATTATTACAGTATTGCAGTAGTCTGCATAATAGTAAGTCTTCTATTTTTTGTTTGAATAAAAATTCAAAATAGAAAGCAAGAGTAACATCAGAGGGGCCTCGAGACATGACTGATGAGCAAAGAAATGCTATTTTAGAGCCAGGAATGTCTGCATTGTTCATTCTGGACCTTATTTTGAAATTGTCATATTTTTTAGTTTTCGTGAAATTGGCCAAATTGCAAATTTCTGACCACATTATTAGGTAGTTGAAATCGGTAAATGGGCAGTTTCTTGTACTCAATCGATAGAAAAAATGGAGTTCTAAAGAAATAGCTATGAGTTTGGGCGACTGGAACAATGGAATTAGCCGAAAATAGGGCTCAAAGTGCGCGAAATCGCCGATTTGTAAACAGCGCCAAGGTCGCTAACTTCGCGAGAGCATAATTCCGTCAGTTTTCCATCAAATTTCGTTTTTTTGGTGTCATTACAATCGGGAAAAGAATCTCTATCATTTCATAAGAAAAAATATTTTTTTTTTTTTTTTTAAATTTTGTGACACCAGGAGACACCTCAGGATTGGGGGTTGCGACAGTCAAAAGGTTAACAAAGTGCATGGATACCACAATCTACAGGCATTATCCACGGAACTACAGAATCCTTCCCACCTCCAGAACTCAAGACCAAGCAAAAACTTATCCTGACACAGGTACGAGGGGAAGACACAGGTATGAGATTTACCATGAATAGCCATAAGTTGAGATGAAGCACCTGACTTGTCTCATCAAACCACAGACCCCGGAGCCACAAATCGAAGTAGACTTGTGTAGTGCCATTGTGGGTGCGCTGGGGCAGAGTGTTCTTGTCATAGTTCCGGAGCACTTCATTCCTTATCTTTTCATTGAAGTTCCACCAGTCTGTGTCTGAGAAACACCAGTGTCTTAAAGTTTACTACATCTGAATCAAACTTCACTGTGTGTGTGTGTGTTTGCTACACTGTCCTCTGATATCTGTCCCTGAGATGATTATTTTGACTAGTGTTTTGTTGCTCTGTGGCCACAGTGCAGGTTTTCACAGAGGAATCTCACATCAGCATAGCTGTTGCAGGCTATAGCTCATGTCCATCCAAAACCATTGCAAATGACTCATGAATAACCTGAAGGGACTAGAGCTAGTTTGTAAAACAGCCATGCCAGTGTGAGATTCGTTTACAAAAACCTACTTTTGTGGTCACAGATGACCGTGCTAACCTTCCTAGTGTGTATAGAAATTCACCTAGTTGGATGAATGTTATTAAGCTGGTATGATACAGTGGATAGTGCATTGGCCTGTTAGGTTTACCACTGGCTTGCCATGGGTTCAAGTTCAGTTCATTTCAGTGAGTTGTTTACTTTCATGTCATTAAGATTTCATGAGTCAGTATTTTATAATGATAAATTTAGGATGTCCTACTTTTATATACACTCCATTCTGTGGCATTATTTAACTTTCATGCTGTTAATATTAGTCATGCCTTTAAAACTGCCCAAAATGTTATGCAGAACTATGGGCTTTTCCTTACAACTTGTATATACTGTTAACCTACTATTGTACAGTATCTTCTTAAGAAATAAAGTTCTTTTCTTTCAACACACCGGCCGTATTCCACAGAGGCAGGGTGGCCCAAAAGGAAAAACGAAAGTTTCTACTTTTATATTTAGTAATATATACAGGAGAAGAGGTTACTAGCCCCTTGCTCCCGGCATTTTAGTCACCTCTTACAACACGCATGGCTTATGGAGGAAGAATTCTGTTCCACTTCCCCATGGAGATAAGAGGAAATAAACAAGAACAAGAACTAGAAAGAAAATAGAAGAAAACCCAGAGGGGTGTGTATATATATACATGCTTGTACATGTATGTGTAGTGTGACCTAAGTGTAAGTAGAAGTAGCAAGATGTGCCTGAAATCTTGCATGTTTATGAGACAGAAAAAAGGACATCAGCAATCCTACCATCATGTAAAACAATTACAGGCTTTTGTTTTACACTCACTTGGCAGGACGGTAGTACCTCCCTGGGTGGTTGCTGTCTACCAACCTACTACCTATAAGAAATAAAGTTATCTTGGTAAATAGATTCAAGGAAACAAAAGTCTTTATTTATATAGGCAAACCTCTATATATTGAATCTTTTTATCATTACTTGTCAGGTGTTGCCACAATTTCATATAATGTAGTTATCTTATCTATTAGAGATCCCTTCTCTAACCCTCCTGGGAGACAAGGCCCTAGAATCCTTGTAGGACCCCTCCGATTTCCTCCCACACCAAGCAGGGGCTAGATCAATCTTTCTAGTTCCCTACCATTCCCCTCCTACCCTATGCAAGAACTAGATCAATCCTTACAAACCCTGTCCTCTCCTCTCCTCCAATCCCTTTCACACTAAGCAAACTAGGTCAACCCTTTCAATCCCATTCCATGACAAGCAGAGACTAGTGCAAACCTTTTGGACCCCTCCCATACCAAGCAGGGACCAAATTAGTCTTTTCAGAACTTCCTCCAATTCCTTCTCACAATAAGCAAGAACCAGATAAAAGCATTACAAACAAAACTCTTACAATGAGGAGAAAATATCAGAAGCAAAACCAAACACTGAACCCAGTAAAAGCCATAGCAGAAACATAATGAAAACATTTTGTTCTGTCTTTAAAATATGGTGTGAGAAGCAATGTGGTGTTCAGTAATGAGGTTGGGACCAGTCAGTGCCTCCTTTCCCATGCTATGGAAGAGGGGAAAGAGGCAGGGTGTGTAAGTGAAGATGATGGGAACACACTGGTTTGAAGGAATTACATACCTACATCTCTCATGGTGTGCATGGGAAACAAATAAATACTGTGTTTATTGTAAGCACGATAGTGTGAACAACAGTGTGCAATCCGTGTGTAGGGAAGTGCCCTCACCCTACTCCCCAGGCTTGCACTGTGGGTAGTGTACCCTCCCGTGCCTCCCATAACCCCTCACCCAGGGCTTCCTCCACCAAACTACCTGCACCTTCCCCATTCAACTCCCCTGCCTCACCCACCCAACTCCCAACCGCACCCCAACTGTAGAGGGTACTGTTTCCCTCCCAGCCCACGATGTCAGCGATGTCACAAAATGTGCCAGGTCCCCAGGAGCTTCCACTACAGAGCCAGCACCGTGGAATTTGACCATGAGGCAACTGTCAGGTGTGCCACAGGAAGTGTGCACTCATTCCCTCAAATTCCAACATATGTGCATACAGTGGATGTCTAGGCTCCTGGAGAGCTCCAAGTGGGAACAACCAACAGCCCCTCCCAGCAGACAGCGCTGACAGTTACCGTGACTTCACCTCTACAGAGGATCTGGGATCTGCAATCAAATTAACATCCACCAAGATGCTGACACATCCCCAACGCAGCAAAGTCACTGACCTCTTG
Organism: Cherax quadricarinatus; assembly: GCF_038502225.1. Lineage (NCBI taxonomy): Eukaryota > Metazoa > Arthropoda > Malacostraca > Decapoda > Parastacidae > Cherax > Cherax quadricarinatus. The sequence goes on along the minus strand of NC_091307.1, from coordinate 25,673,459 downwards.
GGGAGGGTCAATGGTGCCCCTGCAAGCAGCAGATCCTGGCATAACCAACTGCTGTTTGCAATAGCTGTCTGGCTGTCCCACCAAGGAGGGACAAGCGCCTTGCAACATCTGTTATTAGGGCAATAAATATACTGTATTCCCTAAAATGTTTATTAATTTCTGATATATATTCATTGTCTTCTATTTTTTATTGTATTCCAACAGACTGATAATTAATTTTCACAGTGAAATCTATTAAAATTTAGTATTCTTCATTTCTTTTCTTCATTCATTTTTTTTCTTCATACAGTGGAACCCCGGATTTCGACCAGTGCAGATATCATACAATTCGAATTTCAACCACTTTTTTGGGCGAAGTTTTACCCTGGGTTTCAAACCTCTGCTCAGAAATTGTCCATATCAGATGCGTCCACCCGCCCAGGACGTGGCCGCTCACATGTATGTGACTCAGTCTGCCTCTGTCACTCGTTCAGTGAGTAATACTCTATGCATTCATCCAAAACATTTCATAATAATCCATTGTTTTTTGTGCTTGTTTATTGAGTGCAACTGCGAAATAAGCCACCATGGGGCCAAAGAAAGTTCCTAGTGCCAACCCTTTGGTAAAGAAGGTGAGAAACGTGATAAAATTCAAGAAAGGGCTTGTAGCAAAATACGAAAGTGATATACATGTGGCCAAGCTCGCCAGGATGTATTGATGTATTCCAAACAATAACTTCTGCCCCCTCTCCCCTCCTCGCCTTCTTCTCATTATTTTCTGTATGTAGAACTATAGTTATTCTTTATAAAATGTATTTTTGTTAATATTTTTGGGTGTCTGGAATAAATTAATTGGATTTACATTATTTCTTATGGGAAATATTACTTCGGTTTTCATCCATTTCAAATTTTGACTGACCTTCTAGAACGGATTAAGGACAAAAACTAGGGTTCCACTGTATTTTCTTTTATATTTTCATAATTCTTTTGGCCTACTCATTCTATCTTCATCATATTTTATTCAATATTTTATATATTTTATGTGTCATTTTTATATAATCTAGGTAGTAGGTTGGTAGACAGCAACCACCCAGGGAGGTACTACCGTCCTGCCAAGCGAGTGTAGAACTGAAGCATGTAATTGTTTTACACGATGGTAGGATTGCTGGTGTCTTTTTTTTTCTGTCTCATACACATGCAAGATTTCAGTATGTCTTGCTACTTCTACTTACACTTAGGTCACACTACACATACATGTACAAGCATATATATACACACCCTTTTGGGTTTTCTTCTATTTTTTTTCTAGTTCTTGTTCATGTTTATTTCCTCTTACCTCCATGGGGAAGTGGAACAGAATTCTTCCTCCGTAAGCCATGCGTGTTGTAAGAGGCGACTAAAATGCCGGGAGCAAGGGGCTAGTAACCCCTTCTCCTGTATATATTACTAAATGTAAAAGGAGAAACTTTCGTTTTTCCTTTTGGGCCACCCTGCCTCGGTGGGATACGGCCGGTGTGTTGAAAGAAAGAAAGATTTTTATATAATTTCTTATCTGCCACATTTAATATTTTAAATTAATGTAATATTATTGATGAGGTAACAAAAAGACCCCAATAGAAATAAGTCACTCTGTCTGACTTTTTTGGGTTATCCTAGGTTCTCTACACACATGCTGCTATGTATGATAATCTATGTACATAACTATATTTGTTTTTTTTTTGTTTTTTTAACAAGTCAGCCGTCTCCCACCAAGGGAGGGTGACCCAAAAAGAAAGAAAATTGCCATAAACAAAATACTTTCATCATCGTTCAACACTTTCACCTCACTCACACATAATCACTGTTTTTGCAGAGGTGCCCAGAATACAACAGTTCCGAATCCTATACATATAAAGATACACAACATATCCCTCCAAACTGCCAATATCCCAAACCCCTCCTTTAAAGTGCAGGCATTGTACTTCCCATTTCCAGGACTCAAGTCCGGCTATATAAAAATAACCGGTTTCCCTGAATCCCTTCACTAAATATTACCCTGCTCACACTCAACAGCTCATCAGGTCCCAAATACCATTCGTCTCCATTCACTCCTATCTAACATGCTCATGCACGCTTGCTGGAAGTCCAAGCCCCTTGCCACAAAACCTCCCTCCAACCTTTTCGAGGACAACCCCTACCCCACCTTCCTTCCCCAACAGATTTATACACTCTCCATGTCATTATATTTTGATCTATTCTCTCTAAATGACCAAACCACCTCAACAACCCCTCTTCAGCCCTCTGACTAATGCTTTTATTAACTCCTCACCTTCTTCTAATTTCCACACTCCGAATTTTCTGCATAATATTTACACCACACATTGCCCTCAGACACGACATCTCCACTGCCTCCAACTGCCTCCTTGCTGCCGCATTTACAACCCAAGCTTCACACCCATATAAGAGTGTTGGTACTACTATACTTTCATACATTCTCTTCTTTGCCTCTATAGATAACGTTTTTTGACTCCACATATACCTCAACGCACCACTCATCTTTATTCTCTCATCAATTCTATGATTAACCTCATCCTTCATAAATCCATCCGCTTACACCTCAACTTCCAAATATCTGAAAACATTCACTTCTTCCATACTCCTCCTCCCCAATTTGATATCCAATTTTTCTTTATCTAAATCATTTGATACCCTCATCACCTTACTCTTTTCTATGTTCACTTTCAACCCTAACTCATCCACTAACCTTTGCAATCTTTCTTTAGAATCTCCCATAAGCACAGTATCGTCAGCAAAAAGTAACTGTCAATTCCCATTCTGTATTTGATTCCCCACAATTTAATCCCACCCCTCTCCCAAACACCCTAGTATTTACTTCTTTTATAACCCCATCTACAAATATATTAAACAACCATGGTGACATTGCACATCCCTGTCTAAGACCTACTTTTACTGGGAAGTAGTCTCCCTCTCTTCTACACACCCTAACCTGAGCCTCACTATCCTCATAAAAACTCTTTACAGCATTTAATAACTTACCACCTATTCCATATACTTGCAACATCTGCCACATTGCTCCCCTATCCACTCTATCATATGCCTTTTCTAAATTCATAAATGCAATAAAAACTTCCCTATCTTTATCTAAATACTGTTCACATATATGCTTCAATGTGGTATAAACCTTGGTAATAAATACCGACAAGTTGGTTTAGAAAGACACGTAAGCAAACACTATAACATATTTATTAGAAAACATTCCGGTCCTGGGACCTTGATCACTTCTAACATGTTAGAAGTGATCAAGGTCCCAGGACCGGAACGTTTTCTAATAAATATGTTATAGTGTTTGCTTACGTGTCTTTCTAAACCAACCATGCTTCAATGTAAACGCTTGATCTACACATCCCCTACCCACTCTGAAACCTCCTTGCTCATCCGCAATCCTACTTTCTGTCTTACCTCTAATTCTTTCAATTATAACCCTACCGTACACTTTTCCTGGTATACTCAGTAAACTTATTCCTCTATAATTTTTACAATCTCTTTTGTCCCCTTTCCCTTTATATAAAGGGACTATACATGCTCTCCACCAATCCCTAGGTACCTGCCCCTGTTTCATACATTTATTAAACAAAAATACCAACTACTCCAACACTATATCCCCCTGCTTTTAACATTTCTATCATGATCCCGTCAGTTCCAGCTGCTTTACCCCCTTTCATTCTATGTAATGCCTCATGCACCTCCCCCACACTCACATCCTGCTCTTCTTCACTCCTAAAAGATGCTATACCTCCCTGGCCAGTGCATGAAATTACCGCCTCCCTTTCTTCGTCGACATTTAAAAGTTCCTCAAAATATTCTCGCCATGTACCCAATACCTCCATCTCCCCATCTACTAACTCCCCTACTCTGTTTTTAACTAACAAATCCATTCATTCCCTAGGCTTTCTTAACTTGTTTAACTCACTCCAAATTTTTTTCTTATTTTCATTAAAATTTCTTGACAGTGCCTCTCCCACTTTATCATCTGCTCTCCTTTTGCACTCTCTCACCACTCTCTTCACCTTTCTTTTACTCTCCATATACTCTACTCTTCTTATAACACTTCTGCTTTGTAAAAACCTCTCATAAGCTACCTTTTTCTCTTTTATATTTGTGTATACCTGAATAAACTCAGCCATTTCCCACTGAGGCAGGGTGCCCCAAAAAGAAAGGAAAACCCAAAAAGAAAGAAAAAACTTTCATCATCATTCAACACTTTCACCATCACTCATACATAATCACTGTCTTTGCAGAGGTATTTTTTTCATAATGTTATTTTCTTGGGTGTTAATGTTGCAGTTTTATAACTGCAGTGTAAGTGCACCTCTGGCAAGACAGTGACAGAGTGAATGATGATAAAAGTTTTTCTTTTTTGGGCCACCTTGCCTTGGTGGGAGACAGCTGATGTGTTATTAAAATAAAAAAATATAAATTATGATTGTTTGAGCATGACTGACCTGCAGCAGCTGGAGGCAGGAAAGCTATAGCAGTCAGCAGTGCACCCAGGGACAGCACCCACCTCATGCCTCCCATGCTGTCTCTGACACCTCACCACCACACACACAAACACACACACCACTCTGAAAGAAGCTTCTATTAGCACATGCTCATTACAAGACTATACCACAAAACATGTGACTAGTAATTAAACCTACCACTTTCTAATTTGTCAACTGAATCTACATATGTGCATTCCTTATTCAGGAAAACTTTTTTTTTCAACAAACTAGCCATATCCACTGAGGCAGGATGACCTAAAAAGAAAAATGAAAGTTCTTCTTTTTAAATTTAGTAATTTATACAGAAAGGGTTACTTGCTCCTTGCTGCCAGCATTTTAGTGGCCTCTTATGACACACATGACTCAGGAAAAACTTGCAAGTTTATATTCCACTATTACTACATAGATCATATAACACCCAGGAAATGCTAGGTACTAGTAATCAAGTTTGATATAAGGAAGGGTAGCTCCAATTCCATGGATGATGATTTGTTCGCTAACATTACATTCTGTTCTGTGAATTGGTCACCAACAGGAGCAACATTTTCAGTGCACCTGTACCAGTGCACCCTACTTTGAAAGGCTCTAAGGGAAGATGCTTTGTTTGGGAATGAGGTTAGAAAATTTTAAGAGTGCTGGGACTAACCGGCCATCTAGAGCTCTTATTACTAAAAGGTCACATATACTGAAATAGTAACTCTAAGCCTGTAAATATAATAATGGTATACAGTAATAGTACATTAATATGTAAGACACATGTGCAACAGTTAGGTATCTATATTTCAAAACATTTAGTCTACACTGTAGGTACCATCTGTCTTTACATTTCCACAGCTTCTTCTGCCTCCAATGTATTCAACTGATGTTGCCTACTGTGAAGGCAAGACATTTGGAATATTGATACCTAACTGCTGCACTTGAGTCTTACTTATCTTAGCCTGTAAATTCAATGGCATAAAAACTAAAACTTCACATAATAAAAACCAGTTCCATTAACAAGAGCACAATAAAAACAATAAATAATCACAAAGTAAACTAAAAATATTAAATGAATAACATTAAAAAGATCTCTAAAGTTTCCATGTCTTGGCACACGCCCTGAAGCCATATAGCCCACACTGAAAACAAAATGGCCAAAGTTGCTGGCAAATCATTAAAATTTAGACCATGGTCAGTGGCATACCACAAGACACAGAAAGATAGAAAGAAGCACCAACCTGAGGTGCTTGTTGATGGAAGGACATCAACAGAAAGGATGAGGGAGTCACAGTTGATGTAGGAAATTAGTGTCAGTACTTTTCTCATTATATATTTACTTAGGGTATAGCTCATTAACAAGTGGAATGAACATCAGGATAGAGTAATGCTTCCTGTTTATATATAAAACAACATTAGTCTTAGGTAGTAGGTTGGTAGACAGCAACCACCCAGGGAAGTACTACCGTCCTGCCAGATGACTGTGAAACAAAAACCTGTAACTGTTTTGCATGATGGTAGGATTGCTGGTTTCTTTTTCTGTCTCATAAACACGCTAGATAACAGGGATATCTTGCTACTCCTACTTACACTTTGGTCACACTTCACAGACACGCACATGCATATATATATATACATACATCTAGGTTTTTCTCCTTTTTCTAAATAGCTCTTGTTCTTTTTTATTTCTTCTATTGTCCATGGGGAAGTGGAAAAGAATCTTTCCTCCGTAAGCCATGCGTGTCGTATGAGGCGACTAAAATGCCGGGAGCAATGGGCTAGTAACCCCTTCTCCTGTATACATTTACTAAAAAAGAGAAGAAGAAAAACTTTATAAAATTGGGATGCTTAAATGTGCGTGGATGTAGTGCGGATGACAAGAAACAGATGATTGCTGATGTTATGAATGAAAAGAAGTTGGATGTCCTGGCTCTAAGCGAAACAAAGCTGAAGGGGGTAGGAGAATTTCAGTGGGGGGAAATAAATGGGATTAAATCTGGAGTGTCTGAGAGAGTTAGAGCAAAGGAACGGGTAGCAGTAATGTTAAATGATCAGTTATGGAAGGAGAAAAGAGAATATGAATGTGTAAATTCAAGAATTATGTGGATTAAAGTAAAGGTTGGATGCGAGAAGTGGGTCATAATAAGCGTGTATGCACCTGGAGAAGAGAGGAATGCAGAGGAGAGAGAGAGATTTTGGGAGATGTTAAGTGAATGTATAGGAGCCTTTGAACCAAGTGAGAGAGTAATTGTGGTAGGGGACCTGAATGCTAAAGTAGGAGAAACTTTTAGAGAGGGTGTGGTAGGTAAGTTTGGGGTGCCAGGTGTAAATGATAATGGGAGCCCTTTGATTGAACTTTGTATAGAAAGGGGTTTAGTTATAGGTAATACATATTTTAAGAAAAAGAGGATAAATAAGTATACACGATATGATGTAGGGCGAAATGACAGTAGTTTGTTGGATTATGTATTGGTAGATAAAAGACTGTTGAGTAGACTTCAGGATGTACATGTTTATAGAGGGGCCACAGATATATCAGATCACTTTCTAGTTGTAGCTACACTGAGAGTAAAAGGTAGATGGGATACAAGGAGAATAGAAGCATCAGGGAAGAGAGAGGTGAAGGTTTATAAACTAAAAGAGGAGGCAGTTAGGGTAAGATATAAACAGCTATTGGAGGATAGATGGGCTAATGAGAGCATAGGCAATGGGGTCGAAGAGGTATGGGGTAGGTTTAAAAATGTAGTGTTAGAGTGTTCAGCAGAAGTTTGTGGTTACAGGAAAGTGGGTGCAGGAGGGAAGAGGAGTGATTGGTGGAATGATGATGTAAAGAGAGTAGTAAGGGAGAAAAAGTTAGCATATGAGAAGTTTTTACAAAGTAGAAGTGATGCAAGGAGGGAAGAGTATATGGAGAAAGAGAGAGAGGTTAAGAGAGTGGTGAAGCAATGTAAAAAGAGAGCAAATGAGAGAGTGGGTGAGATGTTATCAACAAATTTTGTTGAAAATAAGAAAAAGTTTTGGAGTGAGATTAACAAGTTAAGAAAGCCTAGAGAACAAATGGATTTGTCAGTTAAAAATAGGAGAGGAGAGTTATTAAATGGAGAGTTAGAGGTATTGGGAAGATGGAGGGAATATTTTGAGGAATTGTTAAATGTTGATGAAGATAGGGAAGCTGTGATTTCGTGTATAGGGCAAGGAGGAATAACATCTTGTAGGAGTGAGGAAGAGCCAGTTGTGAGTGTGGGGGAAGTTCGTGAGGCAGTAGGTAAAATGAAAGGGGGTAAGGCAGCCGGGATTGATGGGATAAAGATAGAAATGTTAAAAGCAGGTGGGGATATAGTTTTGGAGTGGTTGGTGCAATTATTTAATAAATGTATGGAAGAGGGTAAGGTACCTAGGGATTGGCAGAGAGCATGCATAGTTCCTTTGTATAAAGGCAAAGGGGATAAAAGAGAGTGCAAAAATTATAGGGGGATAAGTCTGTTGAGTGTACCTGGTAAAGTGTATGGTAGAGTTATAATTGAAAGAATTAAGAGTAAGACGGAGAATAGGATAGCAGATGAACAAGGAGGCTTTAGGAAAGGTAGGGGGTGTGTGGACCAGGTGTTTACAGTGAAACATATAAGTGAACAGTATTTAGATAAGGCTAAAGAGGTCTTTGTGGCATTTATGGATTTGGAAAAGGCGTATGACAGGGTGGATAGGGGGGCAATGTGGTAGATGTTGCAAGTGTATGGTGTAGGAGGTAGGTTACTGAAAGCAGTGAAGAGTTTTTACGAGGATAGTGAGGCTCAAGTTAGAGTATGTAGGAAAGAGGGAAATTTTTTCCCAGTAAAAGTAGGCCTTAGACAAGGATGTGTGATGTCACCGTGGTTGTTTAATATATTTATAGATGGGGTTGTAAGAGAAGTAAATGCGAGGGTCTTGGCAAGAGGCGTGGAGTTAAAAGATAAAGAATCACACACAAAGTGGGAGTTGTCACAGCTGCTCTTTGCTGATGACACTGTGCTCTTGGGAGATTCTGAAGAGAAGCTGCAGAGATTGGTGGATGAATTTGGTAGGGTGTGCAAAAGAAGAAAATTAAAGGTGAATACAGGAAAGAGTAAGGTTATGAGGATAACAAAAAGATTAGGTGATGAAAGATTGAATATCAGATTGGAGGGAGAGAGTATGGAGGAGGTGAACGTATTCAGATATTTGGGAGTGGACGTGTCAGCGGATGGGTCTATGAAAGATGAGGTGAATCATAGAATTGATGAGGGAAAAAGAGTGAGTGGTGCACTTAGGAGTCTGTGGAGACAAAGAACTTTGTCCTTGGAGGCAAAGAGGGGAATGTATGAGAGTATAGTTTTACCAACGCTCTTATATGGGTGTGAAGCGTGGGTGATGAATGTTGCAGCGAGGAGAAGGCTGGAGGCAGTGGAGATGTCATGTCTGAGGGCAATGTGTGGTGTGAATATAATGCAGAGAATTCGTAGTTTGGAAGTTAGGAGGAGGTGCGGGATTACCAAAACTGTTGTCCAGAGGGCTGAGGAAGGGTTGTTGAGGTGGTTCGGACATGTAGAGAGAATGGAGCGAAACAGAATGACTTCAAGAGTGTATCAGTCTGTAGTGGAAGGAAGGCGGGGTAGGGGTCGGCCTAGGAAGGGTTGGAGGGAGGGGGTAAAGGAGGTTTTGTGTGCGAGGGGCTTGGACTTCCAGCAGGCATGCGTGAGCGTGTTTGATAGGAGTGAATGGAGACAAATGGTTTTTAATACTTGACGTGCTGTTGGAGTGTGAGCAAAGTAACATTTATGAAGGGATTCAGGGAAACCGGCAGGCCGGACTTGAGTCCTGGAGATGGGAAGTACAGTGCCTGCACTCTGAAGGAGGGGTGTTAATGTTGCAGTTTAAAAACTGTAGTGTAAAGCACCCTTCTGGCAAGACAGTGATGGAGCGAATGATGGTGAAAGTTTTTCTTTTTCGGGCCACCCTGCCTTGGTGGGAATCGGCCAGTGTGATATTAAAAAAAAAAAAAAAAGAATAATTAGTCTGGGGTAAAAATCAATGAATAACTGGGCAAAAATAAGAGGGAAGAGTTGACAATTAGTATATAAACTAGTAAATAAACTGTGTCTAAACTAGTTTCAAAAATATAAATACTACCATGATATTATATGCAAGGAACAATGTTTGCCTGTGTTGCTGAGTATGGCTTTAACTGTAACTTGACCAAGCTGTCGACAGTAGTTCCTGAGCAGCATCAGTTCTCTTTAATCAGCTTCAAAGATAAGCTCCAGAACTACAAGTACAGGAGGGCCCCACTTATACGGCAGGTTAGGTTCCAGGCTACCGCCGTAAAGCGGAAATCGCCGTAAAGTGGAACACCCTTTTTTTCCACTTATAAATGCACACAAACACTAGATAACAAGTTTACACTAACATATATTAAGTTAGCAATAGAACCAGGCATCAAAAAACAATAAAAAGGTACAATACACACATAGTGCACTCATTACTTACCTTAAAATATTTATAGTCTTAATCTAGGGTGAGACAAGTAGTATTTATTGTAAGAAATCAAGTGTGGTATGTATGGTAGTCAGCCAGGCTACCATACCAGGCCACCCCACCCACACATACAATTCTATGATATTTAAGCATCCCAGAGCGATAAAATGTATATACAGTTCACTCATTACTTACCTTAAAATATTTGTAGTCTTAATGTAGGGTCAGGAGTAAGTAAATGAGATAAAACGAATAAATGAGAGAGAGAAAGAATGAGTACATGAGAGGTAACAGGCGCAGAGTTATGTAAACAAACCAGGCTCCCACATCTTATATTTATGTTTATTTATTCTATTGTGGGGTGTATTTATCATCTTTTTATGTTATGTATCGTGTTTATTATATAATTTTGAAAAAAATATCATGGCTGGATTAATGAAAATGTGTATATTACCGCAATATACGACATTTAATGAGACTCGGTGAGTATTGTTATTATCACCACTTGTGCAAGTCGTCTGCTCACATCTCACATTTGTTTATTTATTCTACTGTGGGGTGTATTTATCTTATTTATATGTTATGCATCATGTTTATTATATAATTTTGAAAAAAATATCATGGATGGATTAATGAAAATGTGTATATTACCGCAATATACGACATTTAATGAGACTCGGTGAGTATTGTTATTATGGCGTCACTTGTGGAAGTCGTCTGCTCACATCTCACATTTATGTTTATTTATTCTACTGTGGGGTGTATTTATCTTATTTATATGTTATGCATCGTGTTTATTATATAATTTTGAAAAAAATATCATGGATGGATTAATGAAAATGTGTATATTACCGTAATATACGACATTTAATGAGACTCGGTGAGTATTGTTATTATGGCGTCACTTGTGGAAGTCGTCTGGTCACATCTCACATTTATGTTTATTTATTCTACTGTGGGGTGTATTTATCTTATTTATATGTTATGCATCGTGTTTATTATATAATTTTGAAAAAAATATCATGGATGGATTAATGAAAATGTGTATATTAACGTAATATACGACATTTAAATGACTCGATGTATGTAAGTTTATTTAGGTACAGGTATACATAAGTATAATTATCAGAGTATATATAAAATATGAAATAACTTTTAAAAACATTTGAAATTTTGGAGTTTCCAGACAAAATGGAGAGACTTAGTGCTTACTGAGCTCATGGAGAATGTAAACAAACAGGGTGGGGCACAGTGACCGTATTAGAAAGTCAGGTGGGGGGAGCCGTATAGTGAGTTTTGGTCATAATTTGAAATGTCCGTATTAGCGGAACGCCGTAAAGTGAAACGCCGTAAAGCGGGGCCTTCCTGTATACTGCTTAAACTTAAAAAAATATAAATCTTTTAGCCAGTTAAGTGTCAAATGAAGAATGAAAAAAATTCAGATATTAAATATAAACACTTTGTACCTGTGAGTCGTTGGTAGTAAAGATTGGCGCCTCTCACTTTTCCCACACTTACAGCATCATGGTGCAATACCAATCACTCAAGCCACACATGCTCTCTCCAGTCCATTATATACTATACCCAGGATACTCTGCATGAGGGGGGAGGGCACGGTATTGATGACGTGGGCGGAGTCAGCAAGCGTGTGTTGATGTTACAAACAAGATTGATGACCTGTGCTGAGACAACAGCCAGGCCTGATCAGCACTGTTTTTAGATTTCCATATCACAATAATAACTGGCACAAATATTTTTCATTTATTGGGAATATAATGAGGCAAAAGTATGAAGCTTCTGAAACAAACATAAATATGGAACTGCAGGGTTGTGGAGATGAACTGTTGAATGTGTACATACTAGCTGTGCTAGCTGCTAAAGTAAAATATTTAGTGTAAAAGTGAGTTAAGACTCAGGTGGGGTTCTACAAGAACTGGAACTAAGACCAGTGCTGTTTCTGGTGCTGTAGGTGTAAACCACTTATCAGAATAGATAAAGTCCTCACTATTCCTTTTGCAGATGATGTGAAATTAATGGAAAAAATAAAAACTAGAGATGACAAGGAAAAGCTACAATATAACCAGGACAAACTACAGGATTGGCCATGTGGTTAATAGAATTCAACCTCAGTAAGCACAAGTTTTTGATAATTGGTCAAGGGATTATTATTATTTTTTATTAGATTTAGTGACAGGTGCTAAACCCACCAGAAAAATGGAGAAAATAAATGGCAAGACAGATGCTGCACACTTCACACAAGGAGGACCTAGATGGGAACACAATATCAAACGTATCACTGGAACCACATATCAACTAAACGACTATCAAGCCTAAGATCAGTTTCCAGGAAGCTCAACAAAGTGATTCATGACACCATAAATATCTCAGGTCAGTCAGTGTGTGCTGCACCACTGTGAAACTCACTTCATTAAGCATGTCTAAAAAATTAGAGGAGGTACAGATATTTACACAAGAGTAGTCCTGAATTCAAGAGAAAAGACTTATGAGAGACTAAAAGAACAGAAACTGATGATCTTAGACAACAGAAGAACCAGGAATAACTGATTTTGATGTACAATATATTTAAAAGTACTTGACAGGGTGGAGAGGAAAACTTTTCAAGAAGCACAAAACTGGAACAAGGGGCGGAGATGTAAATTAAAGATGATAATGAACCTCAGTAATGTCAAGAAATGATTCTGCAGTCAGAAAAATGTAATTACATGAGGAAGTAGTGGTGAGAGACTCCATGCACAGATTAATAATAGGTACGGTAGAATTCATGTGAACCTAGTCAAAACCAGTTACAAGGCGAGGCCAAGAGATGAGATTTAATGACTGCATCTATAAACAAGCGAATACACAAACTGAAATGTGTTACTAGCTGGTGAGAGAACTGTCAAGTGTCTGGTGTTGTGATGAAGGATGAGTGAGTGACAGGTATATGGGTGTGTCAGATCATGTGTCCTACACCATTAATGCTTGGCTACATAGCAAGTCTGATAATTTTACACTACAGCAGAATCAAAAAACAAAACAAAACAAAATAAAAGTTTATTTCTTTGCAAAGGTTACAATGTGTGTTTATATTTCATAATTTAATTGGTACAAAGAAAACCACTATCATGCTGGGGCATTTCGGGTATCCTACTATTTGATAAGCAAAGACTGAGTATGTTAAGTGGAATTTATTTATAAATACAGTAAAATAATACTGTGTTAAAAGGGAAAACACAATTTTTGGGCAAGCCATGCAATGTATATGTTCTATTATTTCTGTCAGGCTGCCGAATATGTAAAATGTGACAACAATGAATTAGTGTATTACTTTATAAGATTTATTAATGAATTACATTACAGAGATTTTCCATGATTTTGAAAATGCACCCATATCTATTTTTAATTACCATTATTTACTGCAGCAGATCTGTTATCAGGATTTAGGTAATTAACCCTTTGACTGTCGCAGGCCCCTTTCTGAAACTGTCATTCTACAGTATGTCGATAAATTTTTGGAAAAAAGAAAAATTTTTTTTCCTATGAAATGATAGAGAATCTTTTCCCGATGGTAATGACACCAAAAGTACAAAATTTTGTCAAAAACTCACGGAATTACGCTCCCGCGAAGTTAGCGGTCTCGGCGACATATACACATTGGCGATTTCGCCGACTTTGAGCCCTGTTTTTGGCCAATTCCGTTGTGCCAGTTGACCAAACTCATAGCTATTTCTTTAGAACTCCATTTTTTCTATCAGTTGAGTACAAGAAACCACCCATTTACCGATTTGAACTACCCAATAAAATGGTCAGAGATTGGCAATTTGGCCAATTTCACGCAAATTAAGAAAGATGCCAATTTCAAAATAGAGTAGAGAATAAACAATGTAGACATTCTTGGCACTAAAATAACATATTCTCTGTTCATTAGTCACGTCTCTAGGCCCCTCTTATATTACTATGCTTTATATTTTGATTTTTTATTCATACAAAAAAATACAAAATTTACTGTTATGAAGATTACTGCATTATTGTAAAAATGGTATAAATTATATCAGTGCACTAGTGAAAGAATATCAGACTTCCCAGTTGAAGTGTATTGGATGTGTGGTGCGATTTGCTTACTCCTGAACATTGGTAAAAATTGAACATTTTCGCTATTTTGAGCTCAATTTCAAGGTCGTTTTCATCATGAAAGTAATCAAAATCATCTCTATTTCTTTAATGTGTTTTCCATTTTATCACCTGAGACCATGAAAACGAGAATACAATGATAAATACTATACGAAAATACACCTCAAAGTTGGAGTTTTAATCCAAAAAAACGTTCAGTTTTTTTTTTCTCATTACGCACTGCATGCTGCAAGAATTTTTTTATGTGATGCACACTGACCACACAGACCCATTCTCTCACATGTGGGCCTACCAGCTTTCTCCCTCTTGATTTGAAGCTGCTAGAATTTACACATATACATAGGTCAGAAACAGTGGCGCGTAATACGTATATATACGACCGAAACAGTCAATTGACAGTACCATAACATCTTTTATAATAATACATGTTCATATTACTGTACATATTACTGCAACATTATTACATACTTGGGAAGGTCCAAACATGTTTATAATGATTCTGAATTTTGTTTATTGTTATAATTCAACCCATTCTCACTTTACAGTTTAAATTCTTAGGCATTCCCCAATCATCAATTTCTGAATGTTCTCTGTATACAAATATTTTATTTTTTAAGTTAGGCTATGCAGTGCAACCTCGGTTTTCGTTTTTAATTCATTCCAGAGAGTCTGACAAAAACCAAATTCGACGAAAATTCAAGCAATATTTCCCATAAGAAATAATGTAAATCCAATTAATCCATTCCAGACACCCAACAATATTAACAAAAAATACATTTTATAGAGAATAACTATAGTTTTACATACAGAAAACAATGAGAAATAAATCTTTCTTTCAACACACTGGTCGTATCCCACCGAGGCGGGGTGGCCCGAAAGGAAAAACGAGTTTCTCCTTTCAAATTTAGTAATATATACAGGAGAAGGGGTTACTAGCCCCTTGCTCCCAGCATTATAGTCGCCTCTTACAACACGCATGGCTTACGGAGGAAGAATTCTGTTCCACTTCCCATGGAGATAAGAGGAAATAAACATGAACAAGAACTAGAAAGAAAATAGAAGAAAACCCAGAGGGGTATGCATATATACGCTTGCACATGTATGTGTAGTGTGACCTAAGTGTAAGTAGAAGTAGCAAGACATACCTGAAATCTTGCATGTTCATGAGACAGAAAAAAGGACACCAGCAATCCTACCATCATGTAAAACAATTACAGGCTTTCGTTTTACACTCACTTGGCAGGACGGTAGTACCTCCCTGGGTGGTTGCTGTCTACCAACCTACTACCTAGGTGAGAAATAAATATAAAGCATTAATTTTAATGGATAAATGAACATTTAAATCAGTTTTACCTTTATTGAAGACTCTTGTTTGTCTGAACTTGCAGCCTCGCCATACCTTAACGCACTGCGTATGCCAGATCACTTTTTGAAGTTGACAAACCAGCCTCTGCTGGCCTTAAATTCATTAACAGCAGCACTCGTTCCAGGCACATTCTTTACGAGATCTGCATGCAACTATCTTGCGTTTTCACAAATTATTGCCTCCACAACACTATCTCCTGCTAACTGTTTTTCGTTGATCCAGACCAACAACTCCTCAACATCGATTGTTTGCGATCTCTATTTTGTAAGCACACTTACCCCTTTCACAACATCAGATTCCTTGATTTCTTCTTTCTTTGCCAGAATGGAATTGATCGTTGATGAGGACTTCCCGTACATCCTGGCGAGATTGACCACTTTCATACTTTTCTACAAGTTCTTTCTTGAATTCTATCATGTTTCTCACCTTCTTTGTCAAAGGGCTGGCACTCGTAACTTTCTTTGGCCCCATGGTGGCTTATTTAGCTGTCGCACTCAATAAACAAGCACAAAAAACAATCGATTCTTACAAAATGTTTCGAATGAGCTCACAGGGTAATTTTCACTCGACAAGAAACAAAGCCAGACTGACTTGGAGTGTGTGCGTGGGATGCTTTGTGTGGGAGCGGGGGACACGTTTGGTATGGCGGACGAAAATTAAATGAAAACTGGGACAACATTTGACGGAAAAAAGTCGTCGAAAACCAAATTTGATGAAAACCAGGGCAAATGAAAACCAAGGTTCCACTGTATTAACCTGTAAAATATGTATAATTAATCTGGAATAAGCAAATTAAAGTAAAATAATGCCATATTTCTGGCAGTGCAGTCTCAGTGAATACCATATCATCAATTTGCTCTCTTCTTCAGCATAACATCTAGACAAGATATTCTTGCAATAACCTGAAATTTAAAGCACATTTGGTATGGTCAGATAATTATGTTTCATTGTCAGGTTTGTCAGTATATCCTCCTAGTTACTGTGTTGGAAAACATTTTCTGCTTAAGACTCATCATTTCTTCACTTCCTTGAGACAACAAAGACACACTTCAAGTATAACTGCAGCTGTATGTGGCTTGTAACTAGATAGGTGTCCATATATTATTATTATTATTATTATTATTTTTTAAAACACTGGTCATCTTCCACCAAGGCAGAGTGACCTTTATACATTTAGTAATTTATACAGGAGAAGGGGTTACTAACACCTTAGTCCTGGCATTTTAGTTACGTCATTATTATTGTTATGAGAAAGACCAAACCTGTAGGAGTCACACAGTGCAAGGGTAATGAGAAACAATCAGGCTGATTCCATGGAAGTCCACTTCCTTGGATCAAGAGCCCCTTACTGGTATCAAAGCACCGTCCTTGAGTGACGTAACAGAGAATAACCAAACTCCAAATAAAATTATGGGTTATGGTTTTTATTATTATCACACTGGCCGATTCCCACCAAGGCAGGGTGGCCCGAAAAAGAAAAACTTTCACCATCATTCACTCCATCACTGTCTTGCCAGAAGGGTGCTTTACACTACAGTTTTTAAACTGCAACATTAACACCCCTCCTTCAGAGTGCAGGCACTGTACTTCTCATCTCCAGGACTCAAGTCCGGCCTGCCGGTTTCCCTGAACCCCTTCATAAATGTTACTTTGCTCACACTCCAACAGTACGTCAAGTATTAAAAACCATTTGTCTCCATTCACTCCTATCAAACACGCTCACGCATGCCTGCTGGAAATCCAAGCCCCTCGCACACAAAACCTCCTTTACCCCCTCCCTCCAACCTTTCCTAGGCCGACCCCTACCCCGCCTTCCTTCCACTACAGACTGATACACTCTTGAAGTTATTCTGTTTCGCTCCATTCTCTCCACATGTCCGAACCACCTCAACAACCCTTCCTCAGCCCTCTGGACAACAGTTTTGGTAATCCCGCACCTCCTCCTAACTTCCAAACTACGAATTCTCTGCATTATATTCACACCACACATTGCTCTCAGACATGACATCTCCACTGCCTCCAGCCTTCTCCTCGCTGCAACATTCATCACCCATGCTTCATACCCATATAAGAGCGTTGGTAAAACTATACTCTCATACATTCCCCTCTTTGCCTCCAAGGACAAAGTTCTTTGTCTCCACAGACTCCTAAGTGCACCACTCACCCTTTTCCCCTCATCAATTCTATGATTCACCTCATCTTTCATAGACCCATCCGCTGACACGTCCACTCCCAAATATCTGAATACATTCACTTCCTCCATACTCTCTCCCTCCAATCTGATATCCAATCTTTCATCACCTAATCTTTTTGTTATCCTCATAACCTTACTCTTTCCTGTATTCACTTTCAATTTTCTTCTTTTGCACACCCTACCAAATTCATCCACCAATCTCTGCAACTTCTCTTCAGAATCTCCCAAGAGCACAGTGTCATCAGCAAAGAGCAACTGTGACAACTCCCACTATATGTGTGATTCTTTATCTTTTAACTCCACGCCTCTTGCCAAGACCCTCGCATTTACTTCTCTTACAACCCCATCTATAAATATATTAAACAACCATGGTGACATCACACATCCTTGTCTAAGGCCTACTTTTACTGGGAAATAATTTCCCTCTTTCCTACATACTCTAACTTGAGCCTCACTATCCTCGAAAAAACTCTTCACTGCTTTCAGTAACCTACCTCCTACACCATACACCTGCAACATCTGCCACATTCCCCCCCTATCCACCCTGTCATACGCCTTTTCCAAATCCATAAATGCCACAAAGACCTCTTTAGCCTTATCTAAATACTGTTCACTTATATGTTTCACTGTAAACACCTGGTCCACACACCCCCTACCTTTCCTAAAGCCTCCTTGTTCATCTGCTATCCTATTCTCCGTCTTACTCTTAATTCTTTCAATAATAACTCTACCATACACTTTGCCAGGTATACTCAACAGACTTATCCCCCTATAATTTTTGCACTCTCTTTTATCCCCTTTGCCTTTATACAAAGGAACTATGCATGCTCTCTGCCAATCCCTAAGTACCTTACCCTCTTCCATACATTTATTAAATAATTGCACCAACCACTCCAAAACTATATCCCCACCTGCTTTTAACATTTCTATCTTTATCCCATCAATCCCGGCTGCCTTACCCCCTTTCATTTTACCTACTGCCTCACGAACTTCCCCCACACTCACAACTGGCTCTTCCTCACTCCTACAAGATGTTGTTCCTCCTTGCCCTTTACACGAAATCACAGCTTCCCTATCTTCATTAACATTTAACAATTCCTCAAAATATTCCCTCCATCTTCCCAATACCTCTAACTCTCCATTTAATAACTCTCCTCTCCTATTTTTAACTGACAAATCCATTTGTTCTCTAGGCTTTCTTAACTTGTTAATCTCACTCCAAAACTTTTTCTAATTTTCAACAAAATTTGTTGATAACATCTCACCCACTCTCTCATTTGCTCTCTTTTTACATTGCTTCACCACTCTCTTAACCTCTCTCTTTTTCTCCATATACTCTTCCCTCCTTTCATCACTTCTACTTTGTAAAAACTTCTCATATGCTAACTTTTTCTCCCTTACTACTCTCTTCACATCATCATTCCACCAATCGCTCCTCTTCCCTCCCGCACCAAATATTTTGAAAGATCAAGAATTTTTATTAGGTTTAAGTAAACCAGTTTAGCATCTATATGTAAGGTAACAAATAATTTTTTTTTCAACACACTGGATGTCTCCCACTGAGGCAGGGTGGCCCATAAAGAAAAACAATTTCACCATCAATCACCCATAATCACTGTCTTTGCAGAGGCACTCAGATATGGCAGTTGAGATGTCACTCTATACAGCCAATATTCTAAACCCTTCCTTTCTGGTGCTGAAGATGGTAATAAATAAATTAAGCCTAGAATGACCTACGTAACTACAAATACTCTACCCATTTCAGGAGGGCACCATGATGTTGGTGAAGGGGTCTTGATCTACAGGAATTGGGGGCTACCCTTCTCTTTGTTGAATCAAACTTGATTACCTCCCATCTATTCCTCAGGTGTTGTATGACCATCTATGGGTTTAGAGCATCCCTGTGAATATTACAGTAGTAAAAGCAATAACAATAATAATAATGATAATAACAATTATAATAATAATAATAATAATAATAATAATAATAATAATAATAATAATAATAATAATAATAATAATAATAATAATAGTAAGGAGGTTTTGTGGGCAAGGGGCTTGGACTTCCAGCAAGCGTGCGTGAGCGTGTTAGATAGGAGTGAATGGAGACGAATGGTACTTGGGACCTGACGATCTGTTGGAGTGTGAGCAGGGTAATATTTAGTGAAGGGATTCAGGGAAACCGGTTATTTTCATATAGTCGGACTTGAGTCCTGGAAATGGGAAGTACAATGCCTGCACTTTAAAGGAGGGGTTTGGGATATTGGCAGTTTGGAGGGATATGTTGTGTATCTTTATATGTGTATGCTTCTAGACTGTTGTATTCTGAGCACCTCTGCAAAAACAGTGATAATGTGCGAGTGTGGTGAAAGTGTTGAATGATGATGAAAGTATTTTCCTTTTGGGGATTTTCTTTCTTTTTTGGGTCACCCTGCCTCGGTGGGAGACGGCCGACTTGTTGAAAAAAAAAAAAAATAATAGTAATGAGATACTTTAGATAATTTCAAATACTGCAATATAATATTTAATTACACACTTCATTCTTGTAAACCACATCTCTAAAATGGAAAGTACAAAATAAAATGGGTCAGATACACAATTTTGAAAATTTAGCTTTATTACAGAATAAGAAAAAGAATACATGATCTATATAAAACCCAAACAAATTTGTTTAAAGGCTTTCATCATTTTATAACTTGGCTTTCTCTGGGATGAATGGGGGATCCAGGTGAAATTTGCCATGTCGACCAATTCCATCAACAAACTTTTGTGCTCCTACAACAGATTCCTGAAAAAAGAAAATAACTATGAGGAGTGCTTTCTAACAGAAGTAATACTGTGCAATAACAAGTTTAGACAATAAACCTTGGTGTAATTTGTAATTTGCAACACTAATAATAATAATAATAATAACAGATAGGAATGAATGGAAATGAATGGTTTTTGGGACCTGACAAGCTGTTAGAATGTAAGACGGGTAATATTTTGTGAAGAGATTCAGGGAAACTGGTCAGCCAGACTAGTCCTAGAGGTGGGAAGCACAATGCCTACACTTTAAAGGAGGGGTTTGGGATATTGGCTGTATGGAGTGACATCTAAGCTGTCGTATCTGAGCACCTCTGCAAAGACAGTGATTATGTGTGAATGATGGTGAAAGTGTTTCTTTATTTTTTGGGTCACCCTGCCTCAGTGGGAGACGGCTGACGTGTTAAAAAAAAAAAAATTATTTCAGCGTGATACAATGTTTGTGCAAAGGAGAATGACATTTGGGAGTACAGTGATCCCTCGTTTTTCGTAATTAATCCGTTCCTGGAGGAGCTACTATAAACAAAATTTACGATTTGCGAATCAATTTTCCCCATAAGAAATAATGTAAATGCAATTAATCCGTTCCTGACACCCAGAAGTATTAAAACAGAAAATTTTTTTACATGAAATATACATGTAGTACATAAACAATACAATGGGAAATGATGAATGAAACATTAACAGAGTAACACTTACCTTTATTGGAGATTCTTCTTACTTACTTACTTACTTAGTGTATGGGAGACTGGAGGAGGAGAGAGATTGGATTGTTTACAGTTTGGAAGGGGAATCCCCTTCCAGCAACACCTCAGGTACCAATTGCTTCTCTGGGGTTGCTTCTCTTCTCTGTTTGTTAATGCCACTAGGACCACCTTGAGAGTCACTCTAGTCCTGTCTCGCAAAGTAACTGTGGAGAGAGCTCTGTTTCTGGCGTCTCTTTAACACTTCCCTAAAATGGCCCAAGACTTTGTCACTGTACATATTTCTCACCTTCTTTACCACAGGCTTGGCACTAGAAGCTTTCTTTGGAGCCATGGTAGCTTATTTAGTACTTGCAAGCACTAAAATGAGTGGAATATTATGAAATATTTCGTAGGAGCACTTGAGGGGACCTTCACTCACTGGTAAACAATGCCAAACTGGCTGGGTAGGGAGGCCGCCTTGGCTCACACCGTGCGTATGCGTCCCGGACGAACTACTATTCGCGAGTCAACCTATGAAAAGCGAGTCCATGTTTATACGAAAATACCCCTATGATTGGCGAAATTTACAATTGCCGAGAACTACGAAAAGCGAGAGACCACTGTACATGCCAAAAGCCCCTACATATGCAGAGCATTTCAGGTAGACTTTAAATTAACTTAAGATTAATAAGGCAATAACAATAAGGTGTAAATTTAGGAGTTTACAATGAATACAAGAGAATTCAAAAAACTACTGTAATTTTTGCTTAAATGTCTAAAATAAAACAAATTAATTATACTGGTTGAGGCACTAGAAATCCTTGATGTCAATACATACAAAATTTAAAAGAAAAGAAATTTCAGCATTGTCCAAAATTAAATAATTCCTGTGGGTCTAAATGGTCACTCAAAGATAGGAGTGAATGGAGACAAATGGTATTTGGGACCTGACGATCTGTTGGAGTGTGAGCAGGGTAATATTTAGTGAAGGGATTCAGGGAAACCGGTTATTTTTATATAGCTGGACTTCAGTCCTGGAAATGGGAAGTACAATGCCTGCATTTTAAATGAGGGGTTCGGGATATTGGCAGTTTGGAAGGATATGTTGTGTATCTTTATAGGTATATGCTTCTAAACTATTGTGTTCTGAGCACCTCTGCAAAAACAGTGATTATGTGTGAGTGAGGTGAAAGAGTTGAATGATGATGAAAGTATTTTCTTTTTGGGGATTTTCTTTCTTTTTTTGGGTCACCCTGCCTCGGTGGGAGACGGCCGACTTGTTAAAAAAAAAAAAATAATAATAATGTCACAGTGGTTGTTTAATATATTTATAGATGGGGTTGTAAGAGAAGTAAATGCGAGGGTCTTGGCAAGAGGTGTGGAGTTAAAAGATAAAGAATCACACATAAAGTGGGAGTTGTCACAGTTGCTCTTTGCTGATGACACGGTGCTCTTGGGAGATTCTGAAGAGAAGTTGCAGAGATTGGTGGATGAATTTGGTAGGGTGTGCAAAAGAAAATTAAAAGTGAATACAGGAAAGAGTAAGGTTATGAGGATAACAAAAAGATTAGGTGATGAAAGATTGGATATCAGATTGGAGGGAGAGAGTATGGAGGAGGTGAATGTATTCAGATACTTGGGAGTGGACGTGTCAGTGGATGGGTCTATGAAAGATGAGGTGAATCATAGAATTGATGAGGGGAAAAGGGTGAGTTTCTGTGGAGACAAAGAACTTTGTCCTTGGAGGCAAAGAGGGAAATGTATGAGAGTATAGTTTTACCAACGCTCTTACATGGGTGTGAAGCATGGGTGATGAATGCTGCAGCGAGGAGAAGGATGGAGGCAGTGGAGATGTCATGTCTGAGGGCAATGTGTGGTGTGAATATAATGCAGAGAATTCGTAGTTTGGAAGTTAGGAGGAGGTGCGGGATTACCAAAACTGTTGTCCAGAGGGCTGAGGAAGGGTTGTTGAGGTGGTTCGGACATGTAGAGAGAATTGAGCGAAACAGAGTGACTTCAAGAGTGTATCAGTCTGTAGTGGAAGGAAGGCGGGGTAGGGGTCGGCCTAGGAAAGGTTGGAGGGAGGGGGTAAAATAGGTTTTGTGTGCGAGGGGCTTGGACTTCCAGCAGGCATGCGTGAGCGTGTTTGATAGGAGTGAATGGAGACAAATGGTTTTTAATACTTGATGTGCTGTTGGAGTGTGAGCAAAGTAACATTTATGAAGGGGTTCAGGGAAACTGGCAGGCCGGACTTGAGTCCTGGAGATGGGAAGTACAGTGCCTGCACTCTGAAGGAGGGGTGTTAATGTTGCAGTTTAAAAACTGTAGTGTAAAGCACCCTTCTGGCAAGACAGTGATGGAGTGAATGATGGTGAAAGTTTTTCTTTTTCGGGCCACCCTGCCTTGGTGGGAATCGGCCAGTGTGATAATAAATAAATAAAAAAATAATAATAATAATAATCATGCAAAAAATATACTGCCCATGGCAAAATAACAGGACTAGTCTATTCTAAAACTGAAAGCAGTGTTGCACTCACCGAGTACTGTATCTTGAACCAAAAGAAGTCACTTTGGTGAAAAACTTAATCGGTTATTGAGATTCCCACCAGAGAATAGTATCACCCATAAATATTAAAGCATGATGCATAATAATCTAATATTTATTTTACAAGTAAGCAGAAAATTAGTTTGGCAGGTAATAAAATCCTTGGAGAGAATGTTATTTTTACTTAAAAATAAAAAAAAATACTTTAGAATGGTAAGGGGGTAGGGTAAGAAAACAATGCAAGTTTTTTTTTTTTTTTTAACAAGTCGGCCATCTCCCACCGAGGCAGGGTGACCCAAAAAAGAAAGAAAATCCCCAAAAAGAAAATACTTTCATCATCATTCAACACTTTCACCACACTCACACATTATCGCTGTTTTTGCAGAGGTGCTCAGAATACAACAGTTTAGAAGCATATACGTATGAAGATACACAACATATCCCTCCAAACTGCCAATATCCCAAACCCCTCCTTTAAAGTGCAGGCATTATACTTCTCATTTCCAGGACTCAAGTCCAACTATATGAAAATAACTGGTATAATAACTAAATCAGTATAATAACTAAATCAGGGGGATGTGCTGTGAATGATTGATGCAGATATGATGAGACAGAGTGAAACATGTGGTTAGGGGAAGGAATGTACCATGGTGGGATGAAGTGAACACATTGCAAATGAAAGATGTGAGAGGACTGAGTGCAACATGACAAATCAGTGTGATGGGACAGAGTGAAACATGGCAAAGGAGAGAAACATGATGGGACCAAGTGAAACACAGCAAAGGAGAGAGATGTGATTGGACTGAGTAAAACATGGCAAAGGAGAGAGATATGGGACTGAGTGAAATATGGCAAAGGAGAGAAATAAGATGGGACTGAGTGAAACATGGTAAAAGAGAGAGATGTGATTGGACTGAATGAAACAGAGTCAATACATAGTAAATATAATAATAATAATAATAATAATAATAATAATAATAATAATAATAATAATAATAATAAATGGGATTAGGTCAGGGGTTTCAAATAGAGTTAGAGCTAAAGAAGGAGTAGCAATAATGTTGAAGGATAAGCTATGGCAGGAAAAGAGGGACTATATATGTATTAATTCAAGGATTATGTGGAGTAAAATAAAGATTGGATGTGAAAAGTGGGTTATAATAAGCGTGTATGCACCTGGAGAAGAGAGAAGTGTAGAGGAGAGAGAGAGATTTTGGGAAATGTTGAGTGAATGCGTGGGGAGTTTTGAATCAAGTGTGAGAGTAATGGTGGTTGGGGATTTCAATGCTAAAGTGGGTAAAAATGTTATGGAGGGAGTAGTAGGTAAATTTGGGGTGCCAGGGGTAAATGTAAATGGGGAGCCTTTAATTGAGCTATGTGTAGAAAGAGATTTGGTAATAAGTAATACATATTTTATGAAAAAGAGGATAAATAAATATACAAGGTATGATGTAGTACGTAATGAAAGTAGTTTATTAGATTATGTATTGGTGGATAAAAGGTTGATGGGTAGGCTCCAGGATGTACATGTTTATAGAGGGGCAACTGATATATCGGATCATTATTTAGTTGTAGCTACAGTTAGAGTAAGAGGTAGATGGGAAAAGAGGAAGGTGGCAACAACAAGTAAGAGGGAGGTGAAAGTGTATAAACTAAGGGAGGAGGAAGTTCGGGTGAGATATAAGCGACTATTGGCAGAAAGGTGGGCTAGTGCAAAGATGAGTAGTGGGGGGGTTGAAGAGGGTTAGAATAGTTTTAAAAATGCAGTATTAGAATGTGGGGCAGAAGTTTGTGGTTATAGGAGGGTGGGGGCAGGAGGAAAGAGGAGTGATTGGTGGAATGATGAAGTAAAGGGTGTGATAAAAGAGAAAAAGGTAGCTTATGAGAGGTTTTTACAAAGCAGAAGTGTTATAAGAAGAGCAGAGTATATGGAGAGTAAAAGAAAGGTAAAGAGAGTGGTGAGAGAGTGCAAAAGGAGAGCAGATGATAGAGTGGGAGAGGCACTGTCAAGAAATTTTAATGAAAATAAGAAAAAATTTTGGAGTGAGTTAAACAAGTTAAGAAAGCCTAGGGAAAGTATGGATTTGTCAGTTAAAAACAGAGTAGGGGAGTTAGTAGATGGGAAGATGGAGGTATTAGGTAGATGGCGAGAATATTTTGAGGAACTTTTAAATGTTAAGGAAGAAAGAGAGGCAGTAATTTCATGCACTGGTCAGGGAGGTATACCATCTTTTAGGAGTGAAGAAGAGCAGAATGTAAGTGTGGGGGAGGTACGTGAGGCATTACGTAGAATGAAAGGGGGTAAAGCAGCTGGAACTGATGGGATCATGACAGAAATTTTAAAAGCAGGGGGGGATATAGTGTTGGAGTGGTTGGTACTTTTGTTTAATAAATGTATGAAAGAGGGGAAGGTACCTAGGGATTGGCGTAGAGCATGTATAGTCCCTTTATATAAAGGGAAAGGGGACAAAAGAGATTGTAAAAATTATAGAGGAATAAGTTTACTGAGTTGTAGGTAGTAGGTTGGTAGACAGCAACCGCCCAGGGAGGTACTACCGTCCTGCCAAGTGAGTGTAAAACGAAAGCCTGTAATTGTTTTACATGATGGTAGGATTGCTGGTGTCCTTTTTTCTGTCTCATGAACATGCAAGATTTCAGGTATGTCTTGCTACTTCTACTTACACTTAGGTCACACTACACATACATGTACAAGCACATATATACACACCCTTCTGGGTTTTCTTCTATTTTCTTTCTAGTTCTTATTCTTGTTTATTTCCTTATATCTCCATGGGGAAGTGGAACAGAATTCTTCTTCCGTAAGCAATGCGTGTTGTAAGAGGCGACTAAAATGCCGGGAGCAAGGGGCTAGTAACCTCTTCTCCTGTATATATTACTAAATGTAAAAGGAGAAAATTTTGTTTTTCCTTTTGGGCCACCCCGCCTCGGTGGGATACGGCCAATGTGTTGAAAGGAAGAAGTTTACTGAGTATACCAGGAAAAGTGTACGGTAGGGTGATAATTGAAAGAATTAGAGGTAAGACAGAATGTAGGATTGCGGATGAGCAAGGAGGTTTCAGAGTGGGTAGGGGATGTGTAAATCAAGTGTTTACATTGAAGCATATATGTGAACAGTATTTAGATAAAGGCAGGGAAGTTTTTATTGCATTTATGGATTTAGAAAAGGCATATGATAGAGTGGATAGAGGAGCAATGTGGCAGATGTTGCAAGTATATGGAATAGGTGGTAAGTTATTAAATGCTGTAAAGAGTTTTTATGAGGATAGTGAGGGTCAGGTTAGGGTGTGTAGAAGAGAGGGAGACTACTTCCCGGTAAAAGTAGGTCTTAGACAGGGATGTGTAATGTCACCATGGTTGTTTAATATATTTATAGATGGGGTTGTAAAGGAAGTAAATGCTAGGGTGTTCGGGAGAGGGGTGGGATTAAATTTTGGGGAATCAAATTCAAAATGGGAATTGACACAGTTACTTTTTGCTGATGATACTGTGCTTATGGGAGATTCTGAAGAAAAATTGCAAAGGTTAGTGGATGAGTTTGGGAATGTGTGTAAAGGTAGAAAGTTGAAAGTGAACATAGAAAAGAGTAAGGTAATGAGGGTATCAAATGATTTAGATAAAGAAAAATTGGATATCAAATTGGGGAGGAGGAGTATGGAAGAAGTGAATGTTTTCAGATACTTGGGAGTTGACATGTCGGCGGATGGATTTATGAAGGATGAGGTTAATTATAGAATTGATGAGGGAAAAAAGGTGAGTGGTGCGTTGAGGTATATGTGGAGTCAAAAAATGTTATCTATGGAGGCAAAGAAGGGAATGTATGAAAGTACAGTGGACCCTCGACTAACGCTATTAATCCGTTCCTGAGAGCTCATCGTTAGTCAAAATAATCATTAGTCAAGTTAATTTTCCCCATAAGAAATAATGGAAATCAAATTAATCCGTGCAAGACACCCAAAAGTATTGAAAAAAAACATTTTTAACACATGAAATATTAATTTTAATACACACAAACTGAAGAAGACATGCACAGTTACATGACACTTACCTTTATTGAAGATCTGGTGATGATTGATGGGATGGGAAGAGGGGAGTGTGTTGATGGTCTTAGTGTTTAGAAGGGGAATCCCCTTCCATTAGGACTTGAGGTGGCAAGTCCTTTTTCGGGGTTACTTCCCTTCTTTTAATGCCACTAGGACCATCTTGAGAGTCACTGGACCTCTGTCGCACAACATATCTGCCCATAGAGGCCTGTACCTCCCGTTCCTTTATGACATTCCTAACGTGTTTCACAACATTGTCAGTGTCACCATTAAACACTTGTTCAGGTTTCAGTCCTTCACTGTCTATGTACTCCTTGAATTCCTGCACATATTTTTCAGCTGCTTTTTGGTCCAAACTGGCAGCCTCACCATGCCTTATCACACTATGTATGCCACTACGATTCTTAAATCTCTCAAACCAACCTTTGCTGGCCTTAAATTCACTCACATCACCACTAGTTGCTGGCATTTTTCTAATTAAATCGTCATGCAACTTCCTAGCCTTTTCACATATGATCGCTTGAGAGATGCTATCTCCTGCTATCTGTTTTTCGTTTATCCATACCAATAACAGTCTCTCAACATCTTCTATCACTTGCGATCTCAGTTTCGAAAACATAGTTGCATCTTTGGCAAGAACAGCTTCCTTGATTGCCGTTTTCTTGGCCACAATAGTAGCGATGGTTGATTGGGGTTTTGTGTACAGCCTGGCCAGCTCGGAGACATGCACTCCACTTTCATACTTAGCAATGATCTCTTTCTTCATATCCATAGTAATTCTCACCCTTTTTGCTGTAGGGTTGGCACTAGAAGCTTTCTTGGGGCCCATGGTGACTTATTTTGCAGTTGCAATCACTAAAAAGGCTGTGATAATATGAAATGTTCCGATTGTATGCTTGGAAGCGACCGCGGTGGCTGGCTGGCTTGTAAACACTGGCCAGAAGTGGACGCGTCTCAGATGGAAGGAATAGTGTTGGTCGAGTTTTTTAGCGCTAATCGAGGCAAAATTTTTGCGATAAAATGTATCGCTAGTCAGATTTATCGTTAATCGATGCCATCGCTGGTCGAGGGTCCACTGTATAGTAGTACCAACACTCTTATATGGGTGTGAAGCTTGGGTGGTAAATGCAGCAGCGAGGAGACGGTTGGAGGCAGTGGAGATGTCCTGTTTAAGGGCAATGTGTGGTGTAAATATTATGCAGAAAATTCAGAGTGTGGAAATTAGGAAAAGGTGTGGAGCTAATAAAAGTATTAGTCAGAGGGCAGAAGAGGGGTTGTTGAGGTGGTTTGGTCATTTAGAGAGAATGGATCAAAGTAGAATGACATGGAAAGCATATAAATCTATCGAGGAAGGAAGGCGGGGTAGGGGTCGTCCTCGAAAGGGTTGGAGAGAGGGGGTAAAGGAGGTTTTGTGGGCAAGGGGCTTGGACTTCCAGCAAGCGTGCATGAGCGTGTTAGATAGGAGTGAATGGAGACGAATGGTACCTGGGACCTGACGATCTGTTGGAGTGTGAGCAGGGTAATATTTAGTGAAGGGATTCAGGGAAACCGGTTATTTTCATATAGTCGGACTTGAGTCCTGGAAATGGGAAGTACAATGCCTGCACTTTAAAGGAGGGGTTTGGGATATTGGCAGTTTGGAGGGATATGTTGTGTATCTTTATATGTGTATGCTTCTAAACTGTTGTATTCTGAGCACCTCTGCAAAAACAGTGATAATGTGTGAGTGAGGTGAAAGTGTTGAATGATGATGAAAGTATTTTCTTTTTGGGGATTTTCTTTCTTTTTTGAGTCACCCTGCCTCGGTGGGAGACGGCCGACTTGTTGGAAAAAAAAAAATAATAATAATAATAATCATGTAATTTAGGATCTTGTTATTCTTGACCACCTGCTCTTGCAAGAAATCCACAAGTGATTAAATGCCAAGCCATAATGGCAACAACAATGATGAAAAATTAAATACTAAAGTTTATATTCCACAGTGACAGTATGATTATCAAGACCATAATCTCTAGATAAGAAATGTGCTTAAAACTGAGGGTAAAAAGCATCAACAGATTCCTGACTCTTAACAGCCACTGGCAACCTGTTGAACAATCCAGGAGCTATGTAAGACAAGGCTTTTTCTGCAAATGATTTCTCCCAACAGCACAAAGCTTAAGTCTAAAAAGAGGTCTACTGCAATTTGCAGAAACATTTCCCAGCCCGATGTTAAAGGTACAAGTATATCAGCAAGATCCTTGCATTCATTAAACATAATAGCTTTAAATGTTAATGAACAGAGTTTAAATTCTATTCTTGCCTTGACAAGTAGTCATTGTAGCTCATACAAGTAAAAATACAAGCAAAAATACCAGTACATAGCTGTACAATTCAGTACAAACTTAAATTGTTTTAGTAAGAAGTTAGGCAAACCCACAAACAAACAATTTCAAAATCAATTTGAGAGGAAACAAACCTGTGAATAAGAACCAAGATACACTGCTTATAAAGATACTTTTTTGACCGCATAAAGATTACAAATAAGAAAACTAAGATTTAACAATGTGGTTGATGTGTCCAAGAAATGGCATTTAAGAATCGAGGTAGACACCCACATCTTCACTGATTCCACAGGCTGAAAACTGACAATACCATGATTAAAGGCACCAGAATCTCCAATCTGATCTCCCTTGATTTCCCATGACAATCAAATTCTGTCTCTTACCCTCATTTAATTTAAATTTTCTAACTTATCAAAGTTCAAATATCTAGCAAAGTAGAACTGAAGGATCTACAGGAAGAAACACATTCAACATCACTCACTCACTCTCTTTTCAAATGTGCACGGACATTACAACTCAAAAGGATAACCTTACCTCCATAACTACTGGTATTCCATTTTCATGTTCAAACTGTAGAGCTTCTTGCAGAGATTTTGCATTAAATGTTGCATTGAAGGTAGAAGCTCGATCAACCAGCATGCATTTTTGTGGAAACTTGATCAAGGACTGAGCCAGGTTGAGTGCTTGCCCTATAGCTAGAGAAATAAAATACAATTGAAATATTTTCTATGGTAGCTAATAAGAAAATATAAAAAAATATCTTCCAAGATGACAACATTCCACTGGAATGCTAATGACAAAGTCATTTATAACTTGCTTCTAAAATATTGTACCACATATAAATGGAAAAGAGTGAATATTCAAATGACATGCAAGAACTAGATGAAAGACCACTTCTTAACTCAAAACCAAATAAAATACTTTTAACCAATCACCACCTGATCCAGCTAATTCTTTTGTGTCTGTCAGAAACAAGTTTCATCAACTGTTGCTGAAATTCAACACTATCATTTATTAATACTAGTAGTGAAAAGAGTATAAACAAGTATCATGATTAAATACTGTGCTTGTATATAATCTGTTATGAAATGAATATTACAGTGTCATACCAAGTCCCATAGTTAAATAATGAAGTCATGCATAATTTGTGAGGATGTTACAGTTGCAGGGTAAATCTGAACTGTGATGTCAGCATACTTGTGGCAAAAAAAAAAAAAGCTTGTTATGAGATGTATAACAGTGTAATACCAGAATCTATCAAGAGCACTCTTATATAATTTTTTTCACTGTGGTTATTTTGCACATAATTACTCATTCAAAAAGAAGGACCTACTACCTTACCTGTACCACATGCTACTAGACGAGTGGCTAGACCCCACTCAGCAGCTTCTTTCCCTTTAATTGCTCTGCCAGTTAGGATCAGATCAAGAGCACGTCCAAGACCAACAATGGCTGGCAAGCGGACTGTTCCACCATCAATTAAAGGAACACCAAACCTATTAAATGGGAGAAAATTTTATCATATCTAAAAGGATCACACGTGCAAACTGTGTGTATTTATATTATTACATAATAAAAAACATGATATTAAAATAATAATGAAGTGTATCATACAAAATGCTGGATACTGTATTGTAGGTTCAAAAGTAAAGAAATTCAGTAAAAGAATTCTTCACTGTATAATATCCTATAAAAGTAAACTTTGAGTTTACACTTCTAAGTGAATTAATGCTGTATGGAGAAAAATAAAAATCTTTATTTCCTTAAAAACATACAAAGAAATTACAATGGGTGAGTTTACAGTACACATGGCTACAGCTTTGATACTATTATGATACAAATACAGTTTGATACAAAAACATTTGTACATTCCTGAAGTACAGTAAACCCTCCATATAACAGACCACCATAAACTGGATCTCAGAATTTTTTCTTTTTTTTCAACATGCTGGCCATCTCCCACCAAGGCAGGGTGACCCAAAAAAGAAAGAAACACTTCCATGATCATTCACACATAATCACTGTCTTTGGAGAGGAATGCAGATACAACAGTTCAGACGTCACTCCAAACATCAAATATCCCAAACCCCTCCTTTAACCCCTTGACTGTTTCAGTCATATATATATGTCTTATGAGCCAACGTGTTTGATGTATATGTAATCGTAAATTCTAGCAGCTTCAAATCAAGCAGGACAAAGCTGGTAGGCCCATATGTGAGAGAATGGGTCTGTGTGGTCAGTGTGCACCAAATAAAAAAAATCCTGCAGCACGCAGTGCATAATGAGAAAAAAAAAACTCCGACCATTTTTTTAATTATAATGCTGACTTTGTGGTCTATTTTCGTATAGTATTTATTGTTGTTTTCTTGTTTTCTTGGTCTCATTTGATAGAATGGAAAACATTTTATAGGAATAGAGGAAATGGAGCTCAAAGTAGGGGAAATGTTTGATTTTGCCGATGTTCCAAAGTAAACAAACGATGTCATTTTCCAATGAATGTCCAAGTAGCCATTCTAATATGCAGTCAAGAATGGGTTGATGTTATTTATACAATTATTACAATATTGCAGTAGTCTGCATAACAGTAAATCTTCTATTTTTTGTTTGAATAAAAATTCAAAATAGAAAGCAAGAGTAATATCAGAGGGGCCTGGAGACGTGACTGATAAACAAAGAAAATGTTATTTTAGAGCCAGGAATG
This sequence comes from Cherax quadricarinatus, assembly GCF_038502225.1. Classification (NCBI taxonomy): domain Eukaryota; kingdom Metazoa; phylum Arthropoda; class Malacostraca; order Decapoda; family Parastacidae; genus Cherax; species Cherax quadricarinatus. The sequence goes on along the minus strand of NC_091307.1, from coordinate 25,640,657 downwards.
TCTGCATTGTTCATTCTGGACTCTATTTTGAAATTGTCATATTTTTTAATTTTTGTGAAATTGGCCAAATTGCAAATTTCTGACCACATTATTGGGTAGTTGAAATCAGTAAATGGGCAGTTTCTTGTACTCAATTGATAGAAAAAATGGAGTTCTAAAGAAATAGCTATGAGTTTGGTCAACTGGAACAATGGAATTACCCAAAAATAGGGCTCAAAGTGAGCAAAATTACCAATTCGTAAATATCACCGAGGTTGCTAACTTGCGAGAGTGTAATTCCATCAGTTTTTCATCAAATTTCATTCTTTTGGTGTCATTACAATTGGGAAAAGATTCTCTATCATTTCATAAGAAAAAATAATTTTTTTTCAGAAATTTTTCGACACCAGGAGACACCTCAGGATTTGGGGTTGTGACAGTCAAGGGTTTAAAGTGCAAGCATTGTACTTCCCACCTCCAGGACTCAAGTCCAGCTAACCAGTGTACCTGAATCCCTTCACAAAATATTACCCTGCTCACACTCCAATAGCCTGTCAAGTACCAAAAACCATTCATCTCCACTCACTCCTATCTAACACATTCACACATGCCTGCTGTACAACCAAGCGCTTTGCACACAAAACCTCTTTTTACCCGCTCCCTCCATCCTTTCCTAGGACGACCTCTATGCCTCCTTCCCTCCACTACAGATTTATACACCCTCCAAGTCATCCTATTTTGCTCCATCCTCTCTAAATGACCAAACCACCTCAACAACCCCTCCTTAGCCCTCTGAATAATACTTTTAGTAACTCCACACCCCCCTCCTAATTTCCACACTACGAATTCTCTGCATAATATTTAATCCACACATTACCCTTAGACATGACATCTCCACTGCTTCCAGCCTCCTTCCTGCTGCAACATTTACAACCCATGCTTCATATCCATATAACACTATACTCTAATACATTCCCTTCTTTGCCTCCATGAAAAATGTTCTTTGTTTCCACAGATACTTCAATGCACCACCCACTGTTTTTCCTTCATCAATTCTATGGTTTACCTCATCTTTCTTAAGCCAATCTGCTGACAAGTCTACCCCCAAATATCTGAACACATTTACTTTTTCCATACTCCTTCCCTCCAATCTATATCATTTGATACCCTCATCACCTTAATCTTATCACTAATTTTTCCTCATCTCAATTGTTTGATATCTTTATCATCTTACTCTTATCAATGCTCACTTTCAACTTTCTTCCATTACAGACCCTCCCAAACTCGTCCACTAACCTTTGCAACTTCTCTTCAGAATCTCCCAAAGGCACAGTATTGTCAGCAAAAAGTAATTGTTTCAACTCCCAATTTGTATTTGTATCCACATATAGTGAACCCTGAATTACGAAAGCCTCATTTAATGATAAAATCAACTTACGAAGCGTTTCAGTGTAAAAAATTTCCCCCGACATATGAACAAAAACTCGACTTACATCATTCATCCCGAATGCGTCCACACATCCCTCTGGCCTGAGCGCACCTTAGCTGCCCTGCTTTCAGTTAGTGTGCCAATGTTTACAAGCCAGTGCAGTCGTTCCCACGCATACATTCGGAACATTTTGTATTATTCCAGTGTTTTTAGTGCTTGTAACTACTAAATAAGCCACCATGAGCCCAAAGAAAGCTTCTAGTGCCAACCCTGTGGCAAAAAAGGTGAAAATTATAATCGAAATGAAAAAAAAAGAGATAATCACTAAATATGAGAGTAGAGCACGTGTCTCCGAGCCGGCCAGGTTGTACAACAAACCCCAATCAACCATCGCTACTATCTTGGCCAACAAAAAGTCAATCAAGGAAGCTGTTGTTGCAAAAGGTGCAAGTATCTTTTTGAAACACGGATCGCAAGTACTCGAAGATGTCGAGAGACTGTTATTGGTGTGGATAAATGAAAAACAGATATCAGGATATAGCATCTCTCAAGTGATCATAAGTGAAAAGGCAAGGCAGTTGCATAACAATTTAATTAAAAAAATGCCTGCAACTAGTGGTGATTGAGTGAATTTAAGGCCAGCAAAGGTTGGTTTGAGAGATTTAAGAATCGTAGTGGCATACGCAGTGTGGTAAGGCATGGTGAGGCTGCCAGTTTGGACAAAAAAGTGGCTGAAAAATATGTGCAGGAATTCCAGGGGTACATAGAGGCTGAAGGATCGCAACCCCAGCAAGTGTTTAATTGTGACGAAACAGGCCTGTTTTGGAAGAAAATGCCAAACAGGACCTACATTACACAGGAGGAAAAAGAACTCCCAGGACACAAGCCTATGAAGGACAGGGTTACTTTAATGTTGTGTAAGGTTATGAGGATAACAAAAATATTAGGTGATGAAAGATTGGATATCAGATTGGAGGGAGAGAGTATGGAGGAGGTGAATGTATTCAGATATTTGGGAGTGGATGTGTCAGCGGATGGGTCTATGAAGGATGAGGTGAATCATAGAATTGATGAGGGGAAAAGGGTGAGTGGTGCACTTAAGAGTCTGTGGAGACAAAGAACTTTGTCCTTGGAGGCAAAGAGGGGAATGTATGAGAGTATAGTTTTACCAACGCTCTTACATGGGTGTGAAGCATGGGTGATGAATGCTGCAGCGAGGAGAAGGATGGAGGCAGTGGAGATGTCATGTCTGAGGGCAATGTGTGGTGTGAATATAATGCAGAGAATTCGTAGTTTGGAAGTTAGGAGGAGGTGCGGGATTACCAAAACTGTTGTCCAGAGGGCTGAGGAAGGGTTGTTGAGGTGGTTCGGACATGTAGAGAGAATGGAGTGAAACAGAATGACTTCAAGAGTGTATCAGTCTGTAGTGGAAGGAAGGCAGGGTAGGGGTCGGCCTAGGAAAGGTTGGAGGGAGGGGGTAAAGGAGGTTTTGTGCGTGAGGGGCTTGGACTTCCAGCAGGCGTGCGTGAGCGTGTTTGATAGGAGTGAATGGAGACGAATGGTTTTTAATACTTGACGTGCTGTTGGAGTATGAGCAAAGTAACATTTATGAAGGGGTTCAGGGAAACCGGCAGGCTGGACTTGAGTCCTGGAGATGGGAAGTACAGTGCCTGCACTCTGAAGGAGGGGTGTTAATGTTGGTTTAAAAACTGTAGTGTAAAGCACCCTTCTGGCAAGACAGTGATGGAGTGAATGATGGTGAAAGTTTTTCTTTTTCGGGCCACCCTGCCTTGGTGGGAATCGGCCAGTGTGATAATAAAAAAATAAAATAAAAAAATAGTAATGCTGGTGGGGATTGCAGAGTGAAGCCTCTACTCATGTATCACTCTGAAACTCCCAGAGTGTTCAGAAAAAACAATGCCGTCAAGGCTAATTTGGGTGTGATGTGGAGGGCAAACAGTAAGGCATGGGTCACTTGGGACATTTTCTATGACTGGTTTTACAGTGTGTTTGGCCCCACTGTGAAAAATTACCTCCTGGAAAGTAAATTGGACCTTAAGTGCCTCCTGGTTTTAGACAATGCTCCTGCTCATCCTTCAGACTTGCCAGAGTGAATTTCAGGGGAGTTGAGTTTTATTAAAGTAAAGTTTTTGCCTCCTAATACCACTCTTCTCCTCCAACTCATAGACCAGCAGGTCATTTCAAATTTCAAAAAACTGTACACCAAAGCAATGTTTCAAAAGTGCTTTGAAGTGACCTCAGACGTTCAATTGACCCTAAGAGTTTTGAAAAGATTACTTTAGTATCTTCAATTGCATGAACCTTATAGGTAAGGCTTGGGAGGGAGTGACTAACAGGACCTTGAACTCTGCTTGGAGGAAATTGTGGCCAAAATGTGTAGAAGAGAGAGATTTTGAAGGGTTTGGGGCTAACCCTCAGGAGCCTATGCCAGTTGTGGAATCTATTGTGGCATTGGGAAAGTCCATGTGGTTGGAGGTTAGGGGGGAGGATGTGGAAGAGTAAGTAAGTAAGTAAGTAAGTTTATTCAGGTATACACAAATACAGTTACATAGAATTATCATACATAGCAGCATATGTGTAGAGAACCTAGGATAACCCAAAAAAGTCAGACACAGTGACATATTTCCATAGTGGCCTCTTGCTGTTGCAGATGCAAGAGCATCTGCAACAGCAAGAGGCCACAACTGAGGAAATTGCTTCAGAGGAGGGGAGAGACAAGTTGGGGAAGTTGCCTTCTTCAACGATTAAGGAAATGTGTACAATGTGGACAAAGGTGCAAACCTTTATGAAGGAAAATCACCCTGACACAGCTATTGCAAGCCGTGCTGGTGACTTTTACAATGGCAATGTTGTGACCCACTTTAGGACAATCTTAAAGGAACGTGAGGTACAGAGCTCTATGGACAGATTTTTGGTGCAACAGAGGTCCAGCGACTTTCAAGTTGTTCCCAGTGGCATTAAAAGGAGAAAGGAAGTAACCCTGGAAAAGGACTTGCTACCTAACCCTTTGAGGGTCGACAAGCCCTCTCCGAAACTCGTTCTCAGGGTCGGCCAAATTTAAAAAAAAAAAGAATTATTTTCTCTTACGAAAAGATAGAGAATCTTTTCCCGATCATAAAGACACCAAAAGTTTGAAATTTGATAGAAAACTTACGGAATTATGCTCTCGCAAAGTTAGCGGTCTCGGCGATGTTTACGCATCGGCGATTTTGCCCACTTTGAGCCCCATTTTCGGCCAATTTCACTGTACTAGTCGACAAAAAACATGAATATTTCGCTAGAAATCCATTTTTTCTACCGAATGGGTGCAAGAAACCACCCATTTATGAAACTCAACTATCCAGTACAGTGGTCAGAATTTAGCAATTTTGCCAATTTCACACAAATTTCAAAAGATGCCAATTTCCGAATAGGGTCCAGAATAAACAAGAAAGACATTCCTGGCACTAAAATGACATTTCCTCTAGTCATTAGTCACGTCTCAAGGCCCATCTTATATTCTTTTGCTTTCCACTTTGAATTTTTATTCTCACAAAAAATATAAGATTTACTGTTATGCAGACTACTGCATCAGTGTAAAAAATGGTATAAATATTATTGGTGCACTTGTGAAAGAATATTAGACTCACCAGTTGACGTGTATTGCACGCTTGGCACGATTTGTTTACTTTTGAAGTTTGGTAAAAATCGAACATTTCTGCTACTTTGAGCTCAATTTCAAGGCACCTTTCATTGTAAAACCAGTCAAAATCATCTCAATTTCTGTAATATGTCTTCCATTCTATGAAATGAGACCAAGAAAACTAGAATACAACAATAAATACCATACGAAAATACACTGCAAAGTCGCTGATTTATTCCAAAAAAATGGTCAAAGTTTTTTTTTTCTCATTATGCACTGTGTGCTGCAGGATTTTTTTTAGACTGTGCACACTGACCACATAGACCCATTCTTTCATATGAAGGCCTACCAGCTTTCTCCCACTAGATTTGAGGCCGCTAGAATTTATGCACACTAGTACGTCAAAAACCCCTACGCGTAAGACGTACTAGTACGACCAAAACCCTCAAAGGGCTAAAGGCCTTATGGAAGGGGATTCCCCTTCCAAAAAATAATAAACCTCCATCTCCCCTCTTCCCATCCCATCACTCATCACTACATCTTCAATAAAGGTAAGTGTCATTTATTCTTCATTTAGTACAGTACGTATATTGTGCATGTATCCTTCTTTTTGTGTGTAGGAAAATGTATATTTCATGTGGTAAAAAAAAATTTTTTTCATACTTTTGGGTGTCTGGAACAGATTAACTGGATTTCCATTATTTCTTATGGGGAAAATTAATTCAACTTACATATTTTCGTCTAACGAGGAGCTCTCTGGAACGGATTAATATCGTAAGTCGAGGGTCCAGTGTAATTTAATCCCACCCCTCTCCCCAATACCCTAGCATTTACTTCTTTGACAACCCCATCTGTAAATATGTTAAATAACCATGGTTATTTTGGTTACTTTTTGCTGATGATACTGTGCTTATGGGAGATTCTAAAGAAAAATTGCAAAGGTTAGTGGATGAGTTTGGGAGTGTGTGTAAAGGTAGAAAGCTGAAAGTGAACATAGAAAAGAGTAAGGTGATGAGGGTATCAAATGATTTAGATAAAGAAAAATTGGATATCAAATTGGGAAGGTGGAGTATTGAAGAAGTGAATGTTTTCAGATACTTGGGAGTTGATGTGTCGGCGGATGGATTTATGAAGGATGAGGTTAATCATAGAATTGATGAGGGAAAAAATGTGAGTGGTGTGTTGAGGTATATGTGGAGTCAAAAAACGTTATCTATGGAGGCAAAGAAGGGAATGTATGAAAGTATAGTAGTACCAACACTCTTATATGGGTGTGAAGCTTGGGTTGTGAATGCAGCAGCGAGTAGACGGTTGGAAGCAGTGGAGATGTCCTGTCTAAGGGCAATGTGTGGTGTAAATATTATGCAGAAAATTCGGAGTGTGGAAATTAGGAGAAGGTGTGGAGTTAATAAAAGTATTAGTGAGAGGGCTGAAGAGGGGTTGTTGAGGTGGTTTGGTCATTTAGAGAGAATGGATCAAAGTAGAATGACATGGAGAGCATTTAAATCGGTAGGAGAAGGAAGATGGGGTAGGGGTCGCCCTTGAAAAGGTTGGAAGTAAGGGGTAAGGGAGATTTTATGGGCGAGGGGCTTGGACTTCCAGCAGGCGTGCATGAGCGTGTTCGATAGGAGTGAATGGAGACGAATGGTATTTGGGACCTGACGATCTGTTGGAGTGTGAGCAGGGTAATATTTAGTGAAGGGATTCAGGAAAACCGGTTATTTTTATATAGCCGGACTTGAGTCCTGGAAATGGGAAGTGCAATGCCTGCACTCTAAAGGAGGGATTTCGGGATATTAGCAGTTTGGAGGGATATGTTGTGTATCTTTATACGTATATGCTTCTAAACTGTTGTGTTCTGAGCACCTCTGCAAAAACAGTGATTATGTGTGAATGAGGTGAAAGTGTTGAATGATGATGAAAGTATTTTCTTTTTGGGGATTTTCTTTCTTTTTTTGGGTCTCCCTGCCTCGGTGGGAGACGGCCGACTTTTAAAAAAAAAAAAAAAAAAACGATGGTGACATTATGATTCCTTGTCTAAGACCTACATTTACTGGAAAGTAATCTCCCTCTTTCCTACACACCCTAACCTGAGCCTCACTCTCCTCATAAAAACTCTTCACAGGATTTATTAACTAGCCACCTATTCTATACACTTGCAACACTGGTTCCCTATCCACCTTATCCTAAGCCTAAATGTTGTTTACTTATATGCTTCAGTGTAAACACTTGTTCTACACATCCCTTCCTATCCATTCTAAAGTCTCCTTGTTCATCTGCAATCCTGCTCTCCATCTTACCTCTAACTCTCTCAATAATAACCCTACCTTACACTTTACTAGGTATACTCAGCAGGTTTATTCCCCTGTAATTTTTATCATCTCTTTTGTCCCCCTTCCCTTTATATAAAGGGACTATACGTGCTCTCCACCAATCCCTAGGTGCCTTCCCCTCTTTCATACATTAAATGAGCAAAATTTGTTGACAGCAACTCACCCACTCTATCATTTGCTCTCTTTTTGCATACCCTCACCACTTTCTTTTACTCTCCATATACTCCACTCTTTTTATATCACTTCTGCTTTGTAAAAACCTCCTCTCATAAGCAAACTTTTTCTCCCTTATCACACCCTCTACCTCATCATTCCACCAATGGCCTTTCTTTCCTCCCACACTCACCCTTCTACATCCACAAACTTCTGCTCTGCATTCTAACACTGCATTTTTAAGACTATCCCACCCCTCTTCAACTCCCACACTGCCTATACTGTCACCAGCCCACCTCACTACCAATAGTTGTTGATATCTCACCCTAACTTCCTCCTCTCTTAATTTATAAACTTTCACCTCTTTCTTACCTGTTGTTGTCATTTTCCTTTTGCCCCATTTACCTCTTACTCTAACTGTAGATACAACTAAATAACTATCTGATGTATCTGTTGCCCCTCTATAAACAAGCACATCCTGAAGTCTACCCATCAACCTTTTGTCCACCAATATGTAAATTTAACAAACTATGTATTTTCATTATGCACTATATCATACCTTGTATGCTTATTTATCCTCTTTCTTAAAATACATATTAACTTATTACCAAATCTCTTTCCATACATAGTTCAATTAAAGGCCCCCCATTTTCATTTACCCCTGGCATCCCGAACTTACCTACTACTCCCTCCACAACAGTTTTACCCACTTTAGCACTTAGGTTCCTTGCTACAAGTACAGCCTCTCCTCACTTAGCGACGGAATCATTTACTGATGACTTGGTTTTACAATGGGCTCTCTGACCAGTATGCATACCTAAATAAAGTATATTAGAGCTGATTTTCTCTATTCTGTTTATTACAATATACAGTACATTACTGTATAAACATTTAAAAATATACCAGAAGTGCTATAAATGGTGCAAAGGTGACATTAAAACAATATCAAAGATGGTTGACACAAACCTACTACCATTATGGTATGCTCCTCACTTACAGATGAATTCGTTTGCCAACATGATCTTAGGAAAGGAACTACGTCATTAAGTGAGGAGAGGCTATACTCTCTCACTTGATTCAAAACTCCTCAAGCATTAACTCAACATCTTCCAAAATCTCTCTACATTTCTCTCTTCTCCAGGTGCATAAGCACTTACTATAACCCACTTTTCACATCCCACCCTTATTTTTCTCCACATAATCCTTGAATTTGTAAATTTATATTCCCTTTTCTTGCCATAACTGATCCTTCAAAATTATTGCTATTCTTTCCATTGCTCTAACTCTATTAGAAACCCCTGACCTAATCCTATTCATTTCTCCTCACTGAAACTCTCCTACCCCCTTCAGCTCTGTTTCACTTAAGAGCCAGGACATCCAGCTTCTTTTCATTCAGAAACACAGAACAAAATCTACTGGGACAATCAATTTGGGAACAATGGACAAAGTTTGTTGGATACAAAATTGTTCATTATTGTTACAATCACAGCAAAACAATCTTTTCATCTGTCTACCATACTGCCATTACTGGCCACCCAGTTCTCCAGCAGGCATGCATGAGCATGTTTGATAGGAGTGAATGGAGACAAATGGTTTTTAATACTTGACGTGCTGTTGGAGTGAGAGCAAAGTAACACTTATGAAGGGGTTCAGGGAAACCGGCAGGCCGGACTTGAGTCCTGGAGATGGGAAGTACAGTGCCTGTACTCTGAAGGAGAGGTGTTAATGTTGCAGTTTAAAAACTGTAGTGTAAAGCACCCTTCTGGCAAGACAGTGATGGAGTGAATGATGGTGAAAGTTTTTCTTTTTCGGGCCACCCTGCCTTGGTGGGAATCGGCCAGTGTGATAATAAAAAAATAAAAATATAGAGGGTGTACTGTACATCATATTAAAAAATCTCAGCAACAGAATCTGAACTCTTTAAAACAAGAAAACTTTCAAAATTAAATACTTGAAGTCTAATAGTAAGCTGAGGGCATATTTTCACATTAGCTGGTATCAAAATAATAAAGATTTTGGTAAATAATGACCCCAACCTTCTGCAGAAGACTCCCATTACAGCGGTTTCTTCAATAACACGAAGGTCACACCATAAGGCTAACTCAAGCCCACCAGCCACTGCAAAGCCTTCCACAGCAGCTATCACAGGTTTCTTGGTTTCGTACCGTGATGGACCCTGCCTCAACAAATAATAATCAAAATGTCATTTTTAAAGCTTCTTAACACAGTTTCTCATAAAGTTCTCTCTTAAAGAAAAGGAGAAATCCACCAAGAGGATGTTAATCTGCAGCAACTGCAAGAACCATGTAGAAGTCTTCATACAAGGACAGAGACAATTAACACAAATTTTTGAAGATAATACAGTATAAACTGAAGTTCAGAATATGCCATATGATTCATGAGTGATTGTATTACCTGACCTTTCATTATCATGACTGGACAAAACAAAGAACCTACTCAGAAATTTTAAATCAGTGCCAAATGTAGAGGTATTTTCCTGCAGTAGCTACAAGACTGAATTATGCAGATTTCAAGAACTGAATATTTTAAATAAAACTTGAGCTAACCAAAACATGGTATTCAGACAAGTTCTTGAATAACTATGAACTTCATGAAGCTGTTTTGAGCAATTAATTCATTAACAAGTAAAGGGTGCACTCACTAGCTTTTGTGTATTAGATCTGCCACTCTAAAACAAAAGTTTCCATTTCTTTTACCACAAAAAATAATATTAAGAATGTAAAAAAATAAAAAGTTCTCTGAACTAACGTATCTTCTCAACGCTATTAAAATACTATATTTGAAGCCAAGCAAAAAAATATACTAGAAAAATAAATTTATTGGTAGAAAAACCTGTAAACAAATATTTAAAAGAGAACAAAAGATGTAGTGGTCCATGAGATTATCTACATTGAGGTGATCTCTGTTACTAGTGACTAGAAGGCATGTAATGCACTGTAATGCTAATTCTATTCAAATTATTCTGATCTGCAGTTCTGAATGAATTCCCAAATTCCAAAAAAATTGAAGCTGCACTCAAAAGTAGTTAGTAAACCTTTTGAAGGTTCTTTCAAGCGAGTCTCAGCACATGCTCACCATAGGTCCTCGATCACTGGAAGCAAGTGACTCAGGAGGCTTATCACTTAGTTCCTTCAAGTCAAAGCCAGCACAAAAGTTGCCTCCAACTCCATACAGCACAGCAACTTTTGAAGAGTCATCCTTATCAAAGTCTTGAAAAGCTGTATGAAAATAATAAAGCCAAATTTAAGTCAAAATCAAATTTTATTTCCAGCTCTGGGATTACATCTTTCTTGTACATTCACTGTTAAGCTCCTTCTTACATGAAGCATTTCAAGCAGACTAAAACTAGTATTTATGATTTATTAAATACTAGTACAGTACAAGTACATGTATCTAGATAGGGATTACAATTTTTTTTTTTTTTTTAACAAGTCGGCCGTCTCCCACCGAGGCAGGGTGACCCAAAAAGAAAGAAAATCCCCAAAAAGAAAATGCTTTCATCATCATTCAACACTTTCACCTCACTCACACATAATAACTGTTTTTGCAGAGGCGCTCAGAATACAACAGTTTAGAAGTATAAACACCTACCATCCGACTTACGACCAAGGTCGGTTCCAAGAAACCGGTCGTAAGTCAAAATGGTTGTAAGTCGAACTTTACTACTGAATATCAACAAAACATTTTTGTAATGACTTTATTTTATTGTTTTACTTTACTTTTTATGCTGTTAGTGCTGTATTTTATACTGTAAGGTTTCAATTCAATTCAATTCAAAGTTTATTCTCTATAAAGATTACAATGTTGAATTTACAGAATCTGGTTGTTGTGTGGTTTACATGTAGTTAAATAATGATTACAGAGTGTACCACTAGAACGCCTAGCATGGCTAGGCATTTCGGGCAGACTTAGTTTAATTCTTTATTTTAAAATATTACAAATTATGAGGTAAGTTGGTATTATGGCTAAGTGACTAAATACTATTTGTGAGTTTAGCAATATGAATGCTTTTGTTTTGGCACAGTACATAGTTTCAGTATTGGAGTATCATAGGATTCATTATTGTAAGATTGAGATTAATATTTCTGTTTATGGTCAAATGGGTGAGTGAGTGTAAGTGTGAACCACCAGGTGGTATTCGTGTAGTTAGTTGATGGGGTGTATCAGGGAGATAAGATGTTTTCTAATGGTAGTTTTGAAGGTGATGAATGTGTCTGCAGTTCTAGAGTTCTCAGGTAGGGTGTTCCAGATTTTAGGGCCTTTGACATACATTGAATTTTTGTAAAGGTTTAGTCGGACACGGGGAATGTCGTAGAGATGTTTGTGTCTGGTGTTATGCCTGTGGGTTCTGTCACAACTATCAAGAAAGCATTTTAGGTCAAGGTTGATATTGGAGTTTAAGGTCCTGTAGATGTAGATTGCACAGTAGTAAGTGTGGATGTACTGAACAGGGAGTAAGTTTAGATCTATGAAGAGTGGAGGGGGGTGTTGCCAGGGATGGGATTTAGTGATTATTCTTACTGCAGCTTTTTGTTGGGTTATTATTGGCTTTAGGTGTGTTGCTGCAGTTGATCCCCAAGCACAAATAGCATAGGTGAGGTATGGATAAATAAGTGAGTGGTATAGTGTGAGAAGGGCATTTTGCAGCACGTAGTATCGTATCTTGGAGAGGATCCCAACTGTTTTGGATACTTTTTTGGTTATGTGTTGGATATGGGTGCTGAAATTCAGGTTGTTGTCAAGGTATAGGCCTAGGAATTTGCCCTCATTATGTCTGGTAATTAGAGTGTTGTCGATCTTAATGTTAATTTGTGCATCTCCTGCTCTGCTACCAAACATAATATAGTAGGTTTTGTCAGTGTTAAGCGTAAGTTTATTGGCTGTCATCCAAGTCGATATTTTGATCAGCTCTTCGTTAACAATGGTGTTGAGGGTGGCAAGATTAGGGTGAGAGATGACATAAGTCGTGTCGTCAGCAAAGAGAATGGGTTTCAGGTGTTGGGATACGTTTGGAAGATCATTCATGTATATGAGGAAGAGCAGGGGACCAAGGACACTTCCCTGCGGAACTCCAGTATCAAGTGGCCGTGTTGTTGATGCTGTGTCTTTAATGGTGACATACTGATACCTATTAGTAAGGTAAGATTTGAAATAAGCAAGCGCATGGCCTCTTATACCATAATGGTCAAGTTTGTGGAGTAGGATACATGATTATATACACCTGGAAAATCCTAGAGGGACTAGTACCGAACTTGCACACGAAAATCACTCACTACGAAAGCAAAAGACTTGGCAGACGATGCAACATCCCCCCAATGAAAAGCAGGGGTGTCACTAGCACGTTAAGAGACCATACAATAAGTGTCAGGGGCCCGAGACTGTTCAACTGCCTCCCAGCATACATAAGGGGGATTACCAACAGACCCCTGGCAGTCTTCAAGCTGGCACTGGACAAGCACCTAAAGTCGGTTCCTGACCAGCCGGGCTCTGGCTCGTACGTTGGTTTGCGTGCAGCCAGCAGCAACAGCCTGGTTGATCAGGCTCTGATCCACCAGGAGGCCTGGTCACAGACCGGGCCGCGGGGGCGTTGACCCCCGGAACTCTCTCCAGGTAAACTCCAGGTCTACTGTGTCAAAAGCTTTTCTTAGGTCAATAAAAATTCCTAGTGGATATTCCTTATTTTCCAATGCTGTGTAAAGCAGATCTAGCATTTTTATGATTGCATCATTAGTGCTTTTATTTTTTCCTGAATCCAAATTGGCAGGGGTTGAGTATGTTTTGTGCTGTTATAAATGAATATAGTCTCCTGTGCATGAGTTTCTCAAAGATTTTGGATAGCAATGGTAAGTTTGATATTGGCCTATAGTTGTTTAAGTCTGCAGGGTCACCACCTTTATGTATTGGTGTAACCCTTGCCATCTTGAGTAGTTTCGGGAAGGTGCTAGTTTCTAGTGACTTGTTAAAAAGTAATGAAATAGCATGCGAAAGGATATGGGCAGCTCGCTTGTACAGTAATGGTGGGACATTAGACAGATTCCCTGAGTTGTTTTTAAGTGACTTTATAATCTCGGTGACCTTCGAGGGCTCAGTTGGTGCAAGATAGAAGGAATTTGGGAAATTCCCATCTAGGTAGTCCCCGGCATGGGCATTGGTATGTAGGATATTATTGGCGAGATTATATCCTATGGTTGAGAAGAAGTCGTTTATCTTGTTAGCTGTGTCAGTGGGATGTAGTGGTGTTTCATTAGGTTTAGTTAGGACAATATTCTTGTTTTTTTTCAGTTTGTGGGTCCCTAGAATCTGAGAGAGTGTTTTCCAGGTCTTTTTTATATCTCCTCTAGTGTCTGTGAATCTACTGGAGTAGTATAGTTGTTTGGCTTTCTTTCTTACTTTGGTGAGAACTGATGAATAGTGTTTAAGAATATCTTTGTGTATTAAGCCCTATCTATAGTGCTTTTCATATTGGTGTTTCTTGTCAATGGATTTCAGAATGGTGCTGGTTAGCCATGGGCAACCAAGCCGTTTGTTTGTGATCTGTTTCGTTTTTATAGGACAATGTTTGTTGTATAGTCTAAGTAATTTGTTAAGAAAAATGTCTGTCCAGTCATCAATACCATTGGCCTTGGAGAATTCTGTAGGCCAGTCAACAATCTCTAGGTCAGCTGTGAACTTCCTTATTGAGGCCTTGTCATGGAGTCTAAATGAGACTTTGTTGTATTCAAGTGGTAGTTTACTAATGTTTGTCAGGAGGAAGGTAGGGTAGTGGTCTGCAGTGCTATCTGTGATTATCCCTGATTTAAGGGGGGCTAGTATATTGGTCCATATGTGGTCTATTATGGTTGCACTTGTCTCAGTGAGCCTGGTTGGTTTAGTTATTGTTGGTATGAGAAGTGTGTTGTTCATATTGTTGATGAAATCAGTTACAGGCTGATCATCTAGTAAGCCAAGGTTGATGTTGAAGTCTCCAGCTAAGAGAAGGTGGTGCTTATTCATTTGTCTGTTTGTTATTAGTGACTTTAATTTCTCACTGAAATTTGGGATGTTTGTGTGAGGTATCCGGTAAATGGCACCGATTGTTATAGGTGTCTTAAGGTTTTTTACAGTAAAATTAGCAAAAATGTATTCCCCATATTCATCGATAAAGCAAGTGGTGCTAATACAAGATAATTGGTTAGAGTAATAGATTGCAATACCACCCCCAACTTGGTTTGGTCTGCAGTTGTGAATTGCTGTGTATCCTGGTAGAGGGTAGATATCTATTGTGTCCTGCTTAAGCCAGGTCTCAGAATAATGCAGGAGAATAATGCAGGAGAAGGGTGTCTTTAGTGATTCAAGGAGTGCCAGGAGGTCATCATAGTGTTTGCTTAAGGACCTGATGTTGTAGTTAAGTACTGATAGACTTTTAGCATTGTTTAGGATAGTGCTGGCTTGTGTTGCTGTGTAATAAAGGCAGTTACTTTCCAATAGGTTTTGATTGGGTGTCAGATTATGGAGGTTTAGATCAGGGTCAACGTGATCAATCACCTTCTAGGTTTAAATTATGGTTTATTTATATCCTGAGTTATGTGTTGAGTTCTAGTACTGATATCTGTAGTGGTGGGAAGTTTGGATAAGTATATAGCTAGAGTATTTTGGTCATATAGAGTATAGTCACTACTACACATAATGAAGTTGATGTTGTCTATGTGTTGTGCTGGAATGAACTGAAGTACAACTAGGTATAAACTAGTAATATAAAAATACAAATTTAAAATAGAACGAGACTCTCACTTGTAATTGCACTAAGGTCTAATATAATGACTTTTGTGGAGTCTATGTTTTGAGCTAGAATGAGCTATAGTACAACTAGATTTAATCTAATAATATAAAAATACAAATTAAAAATAGCACCAGTCTCTCACTAGTAATTGCACTATGGTCTAATATAATGAATTTGGTACTGACTATAGTACAACTGAGTTTAATCTAATAATATAAAAAAGGCACAAGACTCTCAATTGTAATTGCACTAAGGTCTTATATAAGTTGTTTACAAGAATTAGAGTATAACTAGATTTAAATTGACAAGATAAAATACACAAGTTAAGGTAGCAAAAGAATAATAATAAAAAAAATGATAAAAATAAAAATGGCAATGACTTGGTTATAATATGCTAGTAAGATGGTAGACAGGATAATATAAAAGTTGTAGTTGAAAATACTAGTTTAAAAAAGTATAGAATAAAATGGTCAATAAAAGAAGTTTACAATAAGTTTGATCAAAATAGTTTAAAGCAAAATTGGGCAATAACAGGGATTTTAGAATAAAATTGGGCAATTGAGTATTTCTTAAAGTGAGGTAGAATTATTGAGGACAAGTTATGGCTAGTTTATAATAAAATAAGATGGAACAGTGATGTGGTAAGTTGTAAAAAAGGAGATAGATTCTGTAGATATTAAACAAATTAAGACTATGAGGTAGAATGGTCGTTGAATACAACAATGACAATCAAAAGTAGTTGGGGTATTAGAATTTTAGGGGGCACAAATTTATGACAATATACAGTAAGGCCCCACTTTACAGCGTTTCGCCTTACGGCATTCCGCTAATACGACGATGTCAAATTATGACCAAAATTTGCTATACAGCAAGCGGTCTTTTAAATACGGCGCCCCCCCACCCGGTTTGTTTACATTTTCCGTGACCACATCTATTATGTCAGGAAACTTTCCAAAATTTCAAGTGTTTTAAAGTTACTGCATATTTTATATGTACTCTGATAATTATACTTATGTGTACCTGTACTTAAATATACTTACACACTGTGCTGGTGTGCAAGTACACATTAAAATCGCAAAGTCTCTCTCTACTCATGACGCCAATACTACGTAATAATAATCGCTCTTGGGCACATTAAATGTCTTATTTTACATCAATATAGGCATTTTCATTAATCCATCTACGATATTTTCCTCAAAATTATATATGAAACCCATTACATAGCATATAAACATGATACATACACTCAGAATAAAAATTTATGTAAATATGAGACTTGTTTACAAAGCAGCTGTGTAGGTAGTGTCGGAAGAATTATGTTTTCTCTAGTCAAACACTGGGGGGTAACTGTAGAAAAATATTCTTTTCGTATGCCTTTACTCTATGTATAGCAATTCACGACCCTTGTGGGTTTAGTGCTTTTTATAATAAATAATAATTTATTTATTTATTTATTTATTTATTTAGTAATTTAAGCATACATACAGAGGTACAAAAAATACAGGTAAGAGCAGCATGCCCAAGCCACTTATATGCATAGCATTACGGGCTGGCTTAAAATTAACTTAAGATTAACTAAGCAATGATGAAATCAGTGATAAATCACTATTGTAAACAGATAACTATAAAGCACAAATGAGTATTACAAAGACAGGTCATATGGTTGCTTGCATTGCTGTACATTCAGTCAAATGGAGTATTCTGTTAGGTAGTGTATTTAAAAAAATAATAAAGTTAGATTGGGTCCTAGGTTTAACATTTGTGTGATATAATTGTGAGTAACATATAGGATATACAATTTATAAGGTTCAGTTATTCAGTATTTATTTGGTTTTGAGTGAGTAAGTGATCTTTGAGAAGAGACTTGAATTTATAAACAGGTAGTGTTTCTTTTATATTTACAGGTAATGAATTCCAGATTTTAGGGCCTTTTATGTGCATTGAGTTTTTGCATAGCATGAGATGGACACGAGGAACATCAAAGAGTGATCTGTGCCTTGTGTTATGGTCATGTGTTCTGTTGAGATTGGCAAGGAGATGTTTGAGGGGAGGGTTAATATCAGAGTTAAGTGTTCTATGTATGTAATAGGTGCAATAATAAGTATGGATGTTTTGTATGGTGAGTAGGTTGAGTGTTTTGAATATTGGTGGAGTGTGTTGCCTGTAGTGAGAATTTGTTATCATTCTAACTGCAGCCTTTTGTTGGGTAATTAGTGGTCTGAGATGGTTAATTGTTGTTGAGCCCCATGCACAAATTCCATAGGTGAGATAGGGGTAAATAAGAGAGTGATAAAGGTCCAGGAGGGCTGACTGTGGAACATAGTACCGTATCTTCGATAGTATGCCTACAGTCTTGGAAATTTTCTTAGAAATTTGTTGTATATGTGTATGAAATTTGAGTATTATCGAGGTGGATTCCTAGGAATTTTCCCTGTTAGCTTTGTGATAGGTGATCCGTTTATTGTTATGTTAAGAGGTACATCTGTAGCTCTGTTACCAAACTGAATGAAGTAGGTTTTGTCAATGTTTAGTGTAAGTTTGTTAGTCCTCATCCAGGTAGATATTTTCTGTAATTCGGTGTTTACAGTATTGGCTAGCGTGACTGGGCTCGGGTGAGAGAAGACGTATGTAGTGTCATCTGCAAAAAGTGTGGGTTTGAGTAATTGCGAAGCATTTGGTAGGTCATTTATGTATAGGAGAAAGAGAAGAGGGCCAAGGACACTTCCCTGTGGGACACCAACTGTAATTGGTTGTGCGGAAGAGCTTGCCCCATTTGCATACACATATTGGCTTCTGTTGCTGAGGTAAGACTTGAAGTAGTTGAGGGAGTGCCCTCTAATACCATAGTATGACAATTTTACGTGGAGCAAGTCATGGTCAACTGTATCAAAAGCTTTACGTAAGTCAATGAAGATCCCCAGTGGGACTTCTTTTTTCTCTATTGCAGTGTACATATGTTCTAGCATGTGTATAATAGCATCATTAGTATTTTTATTAGGCCTGAATCCAAATTGGCAGGGGTTGAGAATGTTTTGGGAGATGAGGTAGGAGTAGATTCGTTTATGAATTAATTTTTCGAAGATTTTTGAGAGGGTGTAAATTGGATATTGGCCTATAGTTATTCAACTCTGTTTGGTCTCCTCCTTTATGGATCGGGGTGACCCTTGCTATTTTGAGAACTGTAGGGAAGGTGGAGGATTCAATGGATTTGTTAAAGAGTGTTGCAATGATTGGTGATAGTACTTGTGACGCTTTTTTGTATATAAAGGGTGGTAAGGTATTTAATAATAATAATAATAATAATAATAATAATAATAATAATAATAATAATAATAATAATAATAATAATAATAATAATAATAATAATAATAATAATAATAATAAAGGCAAGGCAAAGGGGACAAAAGAGAGTGCAAAAATTATAGGGGGATAAGTCTGTTGAGTATACCTGGTAAAGTGTATGGTAGAGTTATTATTGAAAGAATTAAGAGTAAGATGGAGAATAGGATAGCAGATGAACAAGGAGGCTTTAGGAAAGGTAGGGGGTGTGTGGTGGCACAAGGCAAAGGGGACAAAAGAGAGTGCAAAAATTATAGGGGGATAAGTCTGTTGAGTATACAGTGTATGGTAGAGTTATTATTGAAAGAATGAGTAAGATGGAGAATAGGATAGCAGATTTACAGTGAAACATATAAGTGAACAGTATTTAGATAAGGCTAAAGAGGTCTTTGTGGCATTTATGGATTTGGAAAAGGCGTATGACAGGGTGGATAGGGAAGCAATGTGGCAGATGTTGCAGGTGTATGGTGTAGGAGGTAGGTTACTGAAAGCAGTGAAGAGTTTTTACGAGGATAGTGAGGCTCAAGTTAGAGTATGTAGGAAAGAGGGAAATTATTTCCCAGTAAAAGTAGGCCTTAGACAAGGATGTGTGATGTCACCATGGTTGTTTAATATATTTATAGATGGGGTTGTAAGAGCAGTAAATGTGAGGGTCTTGGCAAAAGGCGTGGAGTTAAAAGATAAAGAATCACACATAAAGTGGGAGTTGTCACAGTTGCTCTTTGCTGATGACACTGTGCTCTTGGGAGATTCTGAAGAGAAGTTGCAGAGATTGGTGGATGAATTTGGTAGGGTGTGCAAAAGAAGAAAATTAAAAGTGAATACAGGAAAGAGTAAGGTTATGAGGATAACAAAAATACTAGGTGATGAAAGATTGGATATCAGATTGGAGGGAGAGAGTATGGAGGAGGTGAATTTTTTTTTTTTTTATTTTTTTTTTTTTCAACAAGTCGGCCGTCTCCCACCGAGGCAGGGTGACCCAAAAAAGAAAGAAAATCCCCAAAAAGAAAATACTTTCATCATCATTCAACACTTTCACCACACTTGCACATTATCACTGTTTTTGCAGAGGTGCTCAGAATACAACAGTCTAGAAGCATACACATATAAAGATACACAACATATCCCTCCAAACTGCCAATATCCCAAACCCCTCCTTTAAAGTGCAGGCATTGTACTTCCCATTTCCAGGACTCAAGTCCGACTATATGAAAATAACCGGTTTCCCTGAATCCCTTCACTAAATATTATTATTTGGGAGTGGACGTGTCAGCGGATGGGTCTATGAAAGATGAGGTGAATCATAGAATTGATGAGGGGAAAAGGGTGAGTGGTGCACTTAGGAGTCTGTGGAGACAAAGGACTTTGTCCTTGGAGGCAAAGAGGGGAATGTATGAGAGTATAGTTTTACCAACGCTCTTATATGGGTGTGAAGCATGGGTGATGAATGTTGCAGCGAGGAGAAGGCTGGAGGCAGTGGAGATGTCATGTCTGAGGGCAATGTGTGGTGTGAATATAATGCAGAGAATTCGTAGTTTGGAAGTTAGGAGGAGGTGCGGGATTACCAAAACTGTTGTCCAGAGGGCTGAGGAAGTGCTGTTGAGGTGGTTCAGACTTGTAGAATGAATGGAGCGAAACAGAGTGACTTCAAGAGTGTATCAGTCTGTAGTGGAAGGAAGGTGGGGTAGCGGTCGGCCTAGGAAAGGTTGGAGGGAGGGGGTAAAGGAGGTTTTGTGTGCGAGGGGCTGGACTTCCAGCAGGCATGCGTGAGCGTGTTTGATAGGAGTGAATGGAGACAAATGGTTTTTAATACTTGACGTGCTGTTGGAGTGTGAGCAAAGTAACATTTATGAAGGGGTTCAGGGAAACCGGCAGGCCGGACTTGAGTCCTGCAGATGGGAAGTACAGTGCCTGCACTCTGAAGGAGGGGTGTTAATGTTGCAGTTTAAAAACTGTAGTGTGAAGCACCCTTCTGGCAAGACAGTGATGGAGTGAATGATGGTGAAAGTTTTTCTTTTTCAGGCCACCCTGCCTTGGTGGGAATCAGCCAGTGTGATAATAAAAAAAAAAAATATTATTATTATTATTATTATTATTAATATTATTATCTTCATTCACTCTAAAAATGGTGTGTTGCTGTTTGTTTATTCTGAACTAACTTGTACAACTTGTACACAATGTAAGAGTATTTGTATTGTGAGGTAATTATTATTAAAATAAAAAAATATTGAGGTAAATGTTTTACAAACTCTTACAAATGGACGTGAATGAACTAAAAGTAGACATATTAATACGCATTTCGCCTGACCAAGTTATCGTCCACTACCTGTTCAGTTTGTGTTCTTACATTGTCTCTACTCTGTATCTCGTTCTCTCTCTCATTTACTTTTTCGTTAACTAGTTGGCTCTCACTGACGATGGCGTCTAATGTTAGCTGTAACAAAAAGAAAAGTCCTAAGCCTCTTGCTTTAAGTGCCAAGTTAGAGGATGATGGTGTGCCATTTTGATTTTATTCAATAAACACCCTGCCACTCACCTCTCTCACATTAATATTAATATTTTAAGGTAAATAATAATTGTACTCTGTGTGTATCTTGCCTTTTATTGTGTTTTTAATGCCTATTTCTATTGCTAACTTAATATAAGTTAGTGTAAACTTGTTGTCTGGCATTTATTGCATATTTTATATTCTCTGATAATAATACTTGTGGAGCCGGGTGAAGGGACAACATTACGTTTTCTCTGCTCAGCCATCAGAGAAAACGTGTATGAATCTGCGTTTGGCCCGGCCACTCCCCCACTCCCCCACTCCGCTTTTGTTTACAATTTTCGGCATGAATTATTCATTACTTCTACCTTCGTTTATGATGGCATCTAAAGGTAGTTGTTAGAAATTATTAAATTCAGTGAACAAGGCATGTCGATGTTAATAATATGGCTCTGGGCCACAGTGTAGGTAGCCGGTAGGTGTAGCCCAGGCTACACCTACCAGCTACCTACACTGACTATACAAATAAATACTACTCACCTCTCTTCCTATATTAAGACTACACATATTGTAAGGTAAATAATGAGTGTACTGTATGTGCATTTTACCTCTCTGGGATGTTTTAAATATCGTATATCAAGTATGAGATGGGGAGCCAGTGCTACCTACACCTGGGCTACCTGCACCTGACTTCTTATAAATAAGTACTACTCACCTCTCTCCCTACATTAAGATTACAAATACTTTAAGATAAGTAATGAATTTACTGTGACTGTGTTTTACTTTGTGTGTTTTTAATGCCTAGTTCTATTACTAACTTAATATAATTTAGTGTAAACTTGTTGTCTGGCATTTATATGCATTTATAAATGGAAAAAAAATGGACTTCTGCCTTCCGGCGATGTCTGCTTTCCGGCGACAGCCTGGAGCCTAACCCGCCGTATAAGTGGGGCCCTACTGTAGTTGTTTATTTCCCAGAAATTTGGCATAAAAAACACGGTCGTAAGTCGAGTGGTCGTAAGTCGAGCAGGTCGTAAGTCGGATGGTAGGTGTATGTATAAAGATACACAACATGTCCCTCCAAACTGCCAATATCCCAAACCCCTCCTTTAAAGTGCAGGCATGGTACTTCCCATTTCCAGGACTCAAGTCTAGCTATATAAAAATAACCAGTTCCCCTGAATCCCTTCACTAAATATTACCCTGCTCATACTCCAACAGCTCGTCAGGTCCCAAATACCATTCGTCTCCATTCACTCCTATCTAACATGTTCATGCACGCTTGCTGGAAGGGATTACATGTATATGTATGTAATTCAAGTTTTGTGGGACAATTAACCATGAACAATTTTTGTATATGATACATAATAAAGGGAACAAGGGGCTAGTAGCCTTTTCTCCGGTATAAATTATTAAATTTAGAACGAAAGACGAAAGTTTTTCTTTTTAGGTCACCCGGCCTTCAGTGGGATAAGGCCAGGGTGTTAAAAAAAATAATAAAGTGGTTTGGATTACAATTATGAGATAGCAACTGAATAAGATAGCAGAATAAGATATGATTAACATTGGTAAATGCTAATGATAACATATTAAATATTACAGCACGTTCAAGAAACATTTTTGATAATTTTTGAAGCTATTGGGAGATAGAGTTTTTTAATCCATCAGGTCAGTTGTTCCATATTATCGGTTCTTTGATTTGCATGGAGAGTTTACTCAGGTTGACTTGTACATGTAGAATATCAAAGTATCATTATTTATTTCGAGTGTTATGTCTATGTGATCTGTTTCAGAACTTTAGGAATTGTTTTAGCTCAAGGTTAATATTTGTACTGAGTATTCTATATATTCTGTATGAACAGTAATGTGTGTGTGGGTATTTTGTATATTATCCTGCCAGATGACTGTGAAACAAAAACCTGTAACTGTTTTGCATGATGGTAGGATTGCTGGTTTTTCTTTTTCTGTCTCATAAACACGCTAGATAACAGGGATATCTTGCTACTCCTACTTACACTTTGGTCACACTTCACAGACACGCACATGCATATATATATTTACATACATCTAGGTTTTTCTCCTTTTTCTAAATAGCTCTTGTTCTTTTTTATTTCTTCTATTGTCCATGGGGAAGTGGAAAAGAATCTTTCCTCCGTAAGCCATGCGTGTCGTATGAGGCGACTAAAATGCCGGGAGCAATGGGCTAGTAACCCCTTCTCCTGTATACATTTACTAAAAAAGAGAAGAAGAAAAACTTTATAAAACTGGGTTGTTTAAATGTGCGTGGATGTAGTGCGGATGACCAGAAACAGATGATTGCTGATGTTATGAATGAAAAGAAGTTGGATGTCCTGGCTCTAAGCGAAACAAAGCTGAAGGGGGTAGGAGAGTTTCAGTGGGGGGAAATGAATGGGATTAAATCTGGAGTATCTGAGAGAGTTAGAGCAAAGGAAGGGGTAGCATTAATGTTAAATGATCAGTTATGGAAGGAGAAAAGAGAATATGAATGTGTAAATTCGAGAATTATGTGGATTAAAGTAAAGGTTGGATGCGAGAAGTGGGTCATAATAAGCGTGTATGCACCTGGAGAAGAGAGGAATGCAGAGGAGAGAGAGAGATTTTGGGAGATGTTAAGTGAATGTATAGGAGCCTTTGAACCAAGTGAGAGAGTAATTGTGGTAGGGGACCTGAATGCTAAAGTAGGAGAAACTTTTAGAGAGGGTGTGGTAGGTAAGTTTGGGGTGCCAGGTGTAAATGATAATGGGAGCCCTTTGATTGAACTTTGTATAGAAAGGGGTTTAGTTATAGGTAATACATATTTTAAGAAAAAGAGGATAAATAAGTATACACGATATGATGTAGGGCGAAATGACAGTAGTTTGTTGGATTATGTATTGGTAGATAAAAGACTGTTGAGTAGACTTCAGGATGTACATGTTTATAGAGGGGCCACAGATATATCAGATCACTTTCTAGTTGTAGCTACACTGAGAGTAAAAGGTAGATGGGATACAAGGAGAATAGAAGCATCAGGGAAGAGAGAGGTGAAGGTTTATAAATTAAAAGAGGAGGCAGTTAGGGTAAGATATAAACAGCTATTGGAGGATAGATGGGCTAATGAGAGCAAAGGCAATGGGGTCGAAGAGGAATGGGGTAGGTTTAAAAATGTAGTGTTAGAGTGTTCAGCAGAAGTTTGTGGTTACAGGAAAGTGGGTGCAGGAGGGAAGAGGAGCGATTGGTGGAATGATGATGTAAAGAGAGAAGTAAGGGAGAAAAAGTTAGCATATGAGAAGTTTTTACAAAGTAGAAGTGATGCAAGGAGGGAAGAGTATATGGAGAAAAAGAGAGAGGTTAAGAGAGTGGTGAAGCAATGTAAAAAGAGAGCAAATGAGAGAGTGGGTGAGATGTTATCAACAAATTTTGTTGAAAATAAGAAAAAGTTTTGGAGTGAGATTAACAAGTTAAGGAAGCCTAGAGAACAAATGGATTTGTCAGTTAAAAATAGGAGAGGAGAGTTATTAAATGGAGAGTTAGAGGTATTGGGAAGCTGGAGGGAATATTTTGAGGAATTGTTAAATGTTGATGAAGATAGGGAAGCTGTGATTTCGTGTATAGGGCAAGGAGGAATAACATCTTGTAGGAGTGAGGAAGAGCCAGTTGTGAGTGTGGGGGAAGTTCGTGAGGCAGTAGGTAAAATGAAAGGGGGTAAGGCAGCCGGGATTGATGGGATAAAGATAGAAATGTTAAAAGCAGGTGGGGATATAGTTTTGGAGTGGTTGGTGCAATTATTTAATAAATGTATGGAAGAGGGTGAGGTACCTGGGGATTGGCAGAGAGCATGCATAGTTCCTTTGTATAAAGGCAAAGGGGATAAGAGAGAGTGCAAAAATTATAGGGGGATAAGTCTGTTGAGTGTACCTGGTAAAGTGTATGGTAGAGTTATAATTGAAAGAATTAAGAGTAAGACGGAGAATAGGATAGCAGATGAACAAGGAGGCTTTAGGAAAGGTAGGGGGTGTGTGGACCAGGTGTTTACAGTGAAACATATAAGTGAACAGTATTTAGATAAGGCTAAAGAGGTCTTTGTGGCATTTATGGATTTGGAAAAGGCGTATGACAGGGTGGCTAGGGGGGCAGTGTGGCAGATGTTGCAAGTGTATGGTGTAGGAGGTAGGTTACTGAAAGCAGTGAAGAGTTTTTACGTGGATAGTGAGGCTCAAGTTAGAGTATGTAGGAAAGAGGGAAATTTTTTCCCAGTAAAAGTAGGCCTTAGACAGGGATGTGTGATGTCACCGTGGTTGTTTAATATATTTATGGATGGGGTTGTAAGAGAAGTAAATGCGAGGGTCTTGGCAAGAGGCGTGGAGTTAAAAGATAAAGAATCACACACAAAGTGGGAGTTGTCACAGCTGCTCTTTGCTGATGACACTGTGCTCTTGGGAGATTCTGAAGAGAAGCTGCAGAGATTGGTGGATGAATTTGGTAGGGTGTGCAAAAGAAGAAAATTAAAGGTGAATACAGGAAAGAGTAAGGTTATGAGGATAACCAAAAGATTAGGTGATGAAAGATTGAATATCAGATTGGAGGGAGAGAGTATGGAGGAGGTGAACGTATTCAGATATTTGGGAGTGGACGTGTCAGCGGATGGGTCTATGAAAGATGAGGTGAATCATAGAATTGATGAGGGAAAAAGAGTGAGTGGTGCACTTAGGAGTCTGTGGAGACAAAGAACTTTGTCCTTGGAGGCAAAGAGGGGAATGTATGAGAGTATAGTTTTACCAACACTCTTATATGGGTGTGAAGCATGGGTGATGAATGTTGCAGCGAGGAGAAGGCTGGAGGCAGTGGAGATGTCATGTCTGAGGGCAATGTGTGGTGTGAATATAATGCAGAGAATTCGTAGTTTGGAAGTTAGGAGGAGGTGCGGGATTACCAAAACTGTTGTCCAGAGGGCTGAGGAAGGGTTGTTGAGGTGGTTCGGACATGTAGAGAGAATGGAGCGAAACAGAATGACTTCAAGAGTGTATCAGTCTGTAGTGGAAGGAAGGCGGGGTAGGGGTCAGCCTAGGAAGGGTTGGAGGGAGGGGGTAAAGGAGGTTTTGTGTGCGAGGGGCTTGGACTTCCAGCAGGCATGTGTGAGCGTGTTTGATAGGAGTGAATGGAGACAAATGGTTTTTAATACTTGACGTGCTGTTGGAGTGTGAGCAAAGTAACATTTATGAAGGGATTCAGGGAAACCGGCAGGCCGGACTTGAGTCCTGGAGATGGGAAGTACAGTGCCTGCACTCTGAAGGAGGGGTGTTAATGTTGCAGTTTAAAAACTGTAGTGTAAAGCACCCTTCTGGCAAGACAGTGATGGAGTGAATGATGGTGAAAGTTTTTCTTTTTCGGGCCACCCTGCCTTGGTGGGAATCGGCCAGTGTGATAATAAAAAAAAAAAAAAAATAAATAATAATAAATAATAAGAACAGTAATGTGTGTGTGGGTATTTTGTATATTATGAAGGTTCAAATCTTCAAAGAGTAGGGCTGTGCTGTCTGAAATCAAAATGAGTGATTGTTCTAATGACAGAATTTTGCAGGATTACAATTGGCTTTAGATGATTTGTTGTTGTAGATTCCCATGCATATGTACTGTAGGTGAGGTAAGGGCACATTAAAGAGTAGGACAAAGTAAGTACCATTGGTTGTGGTACATAGCATATTCTGGAAAGAATGCTCAACGTTTCAGAAACCTTTTTGTGTCAAATGTACTAGTACGTGGGTGAAGACTGTGTCCAACGTAATAGTAAGTACAATTTTTCATGCCTTAAAACACACTACCTGCCAATATTTTTTGACCTCAGCTCAACTGCTTGGGTCTTCTACAACTTCCTTATGCGTTTGAAAAAATCTAGGACCAGGTAGTTCCACCCAGTGTATCATGGGATAACACTACCTAACTAGAATCAGTAAACAATGCAATCAGGACCTGTTGCCCCACCACCAGCTTCCCTACCAGTAAACACCGTGAACTGTCAGAAAGATGCCTTATACGTTGCCAATTTATTACAATTTCATGATACTAACAGAGGAATTCAGCCAATAAGCACACTATGTAGATTTAACCTAGGATACCCAATATAATCAAGTAATGTGACTTATTTCCATGTTTCTATGAATATTTCAACCTGAAACAATTGTAATACAATAACAATACATGTACCTTGTAAATAAATGTTTTACAGTGGGCTGGAAGTTACACAGGTGTGACCTATTTCCATGTTCTGAGGAGTATTAAGCCTTGAAACAATTGTAATATCACAGGTATTCCTTGTATATAGTGTTAGAAGACTAAAGCAGAAAAAAGGGAAGAAACTATTTTTTTTTATTAACACATCGGCCGCCTCCCACCAAGGCAGGGTGGCCTGAAAAAAGGAAAACTTTCATCATTCACTCCATCACTGTCCTGCCAGAGGTGCACTCACACTACAGCTATAAAACTGCAACATTAACACCCCTCCTTCAGAATGCAGGCACTGTACTTCTCATCTCCAGGACTCAAGTCTGGCCTGCTGGTTTTCCTGAATCCCTTCATAAATGTTACCTTGCTCATAATACAACAGCACGTCAAGTCCTAAAAACCATTTGCCTCATTCACTCCTATCTAACACACTCATGCATGCTTGCTGGAAGTCCAGTCCCCTCTGACACAAAACCTCCTTTACCCCCTCGCTCCAACCTTTCCTAAGCCAACCCCAACCCTGCCTTCCCTCCACTACAGATTTATTCACTCTCGAAGTCATTCTAATTTGTTCCATCCTCGCTACATGTCTGAACCACCTCGACAACCCCTCCTCAGCCCTTTGGATAATAATTGTGGTAATCCCGCACCTCCCTCTAATTTCCAAACTACGAATTCTCTGCATTATATTCACACCACACATTGCCCTCAGACATGACATCTCCACTGCCTCCAGCCTTCTCCTTGTTGCAACATTAATCACCCATGCTTCACACCCATATAAGAGACAAATACATACAAAAATAAAAAAAAAGGTGCAGCAGTGTGTAAAAACACTCCTGGACTCGTCAAGTATGTAAAAAGAACAGGAAAGTCACGCAGAGAATATGGTTATTTCAATTTGAAAGTTTAACCCTTTGGGGGTCGCCAGGCCCTCTCAGAGACTTGTTCTCAGGGTCGCCAAAATTTCAAAAAAAAAAAAAAATTACTTTTTCTCATGAAAAGATAGAGAATCTTTTCCTGATCATAATGACACCAAAAGTATGAAATTTGATGGAATGTAGACAGCCTGTACTGTCAGAGCACACAGCCTAGCCGTCTGCTCTGACTAGTTCATATTTCGCGGCATTCAGGTGCTGCCCTCTGTAGGCTTACCTAGGTCAGTGGGAGGCACAGCCCACCCTCTCTCACTCCTAGGCCGACCGACTTGATAGACACAAGTGCCCCTCCACGGACTGGCTAACGGTCACTCCCTCACACTGCCCGTTGTGTACTCACTCCTATCCAATTAAAGCCAAACTAGTCCACGGCCGTATCATTGCTACCTACGCTACCTTCATCGGCACTAAACCGTTGTTCAGCAGTAAGAACAGTAATAACAGAAAAACTTATGGAATTATGCTTTCGCGAAGTTAGCGGTCTCGACGATGTTCACGCATCGGCGATTTTGCCCACTTTGAGCCCTATTTTCGGCCAATTCCAGTGTACTAGTCGACAAAAATCATAACTATTTCGCTAGAACTCTGTTTTTTCCATCGAATAAATACAAGAAACCACCCATTTACCGATTTCAACTATCCAATAAAGTGGTCAGAATTAAGCCAATTTCACACAAATTTCAAAAGATGCCAATTTCCAAATAGGGTCCAGAATAAACAAGAAAGACATTCCTGGCACTAAAATAACATTTCCTCTGTTCATTAGTCACGTCCCCAGGCCTCTCTTACAATTTCTTTTGCTTTCCACTTTGATTTTTTCTCACAAAAATAATAAGATTTACTGTTATGCAAACTACTGCATTAGTGCAGAAATGGCATAAATAATATCAGCGTACTTGTGAAAGAATATTAGACTCACCAGTTGACGTGTATTGGACGCTTAGCATGATTTATTTACTTTTGAACTTTGGTAAAAATCGAACATTTCTCCTACTTTGAGCTCAATTTCAAGGTACTTTTCATTGTAAAACCAGTCAAAATCATCTCCATTTCTGTAACATGTCTTCCATTCTATACAATGAGACCAGGAAAACTAGAATACAACAATAAGTACCATACAAAAATACAGTGCAAAGTCGCTGTTTTAAACCAAAAGCATGGTCAATGTTTTTTTTTCTCATTATTATCTGGAGTTTATCTGGAGAGAGTTCCGGGGGTCAACGCCCCCGCGGCCCGGTCTGTGACCAGGCCTCCTTAGGTCAGTGTCCCAGGATGCGACCCACACCAGTCGACTAACACCCAGGTACCCATTTTACTGATGGGGAACATAGACAACAGGTGGAAAGAAACACGTCCAATGTTTCTACTCTGGCTGGGAATCGAACCCAGGCCCTCACCGTGTGAAGCGAGAGCGTTAACCACCAGGCCATTACTCACTGTGTGCTGCAGGATTTTTTTTATACTGCACACACTGGACACATAGACCCATTCTTTCAAATGTAGGCCTACCAGCTTTCTCTTGCTAGATTTGAGGACGCTAGAATTTATGCGTACTAGTACGTCAAAAACCCTGGCGCATAAGCCGTACTAGTACTGCCGAAACCCTGAAAGGGTTAAAGGAACAAGTACTGTATAAGACAGCTTAAAAGTAAAATAAAGTGTGTTAAGGTTTTCAACTTTCTGGCAAAGCTTTCAGAAAGTTTAGACTACTATACCTGGAGTATACCTGGAGAGGGTTTCAGGGATCTATGCCCCCACAGTCTGGTCTGTGACCAGGCCTCACGGTTTTTATAAACACTGTATTATTTACATGCCTTGCAGAAGAGCTGCTGCTGTTGAAGAATTGACACAGTTTCTTTTTTCTGGCCTGTTTATGCCAATCATTGTTATTTCTGGCAGATGTTCAACTATAACAGTACCTGAAATATTGAAAAACTAAATGTTTTAAGTTGTATAACCCTGCATGTATATCAGACAAACAATTGTCAATGACTAGTAATTTACAGAAAAGAGTTGGGGTATAAACCCACCTCAAGCCATTGCTAAAACTAGCAGGCAATCGCACCATGGTCTAATAAGATTCATTTACCAAGGTGTTATGTCTATACACACTAAGAGGTTTTTACAGACAAATCTCACAGTGACAAGTCTGTGGCAAGATCAGGCTCAAGTTCCATCAAAGTCATTATGAATAACTTGCATACTAGAACTAGAAAAGGTACTGGCTTGGACTGCATTGGTAAGACATTGATAAGACCTGCTTATTAATGTTTTAGAATAAAGCTAAAAATACAGTGGACCCCCGGTTAACGATATTTTTTCACTCCAGAAGTATGTTCAGGTGCCAGTACTGACCAAATTTGTTCCCCTAAGAAATATTGTGAAGTAGATTAGTCCATTTCAGACCCCCAAACATACACGTACAAACGCACTTACATAAATACACTTACATAATTGGTCACATTCGGAGGTAATCGTTATGCGGGGGTCCACTGTATACAACTAAACATTAAGATAAATAATACATACAGTGGTACCTTGACTTACAAGTGTCCCAATTTACAAGTTTTCCGAGTTATGAGCCGTCGCTCGGTTGATTTTTTGCTTTGAGTTGCAAGCCAAAATCCGAGTTACAAGCGAGCTTCAGATACACCGCCATTTGCAGGAGATACCGAGGAAATATCAAAAGCCTCGAAAATAACCAATGTGTAACATCCTTTCAATTTTGATACCACTGGTAATGTTATCCTGCCAGAATGTTCTGTAACATTTACCCTAAGTAAAGAGAAACGATTCTGGAACATGTGTAATACATGTTCGGCAGGCCAGCTGGTTGGGTGGCCAGCTGACTGGCCGACTGGCTGATTTGCTTTGGCTGTCTCTATCTCCTGTCTGTCTGTATCTATCTTTGTCTTTGTCTATCTGTGTCTCTATCTCTGTCTCTGTCTATGTCTGTCTATCTCTGTCTCTATCTCACAGGTACACATAAATACAGTTATACAGTACATAGTGTAAATTACCTAGGAAAATCCAAAAAATCCAGACAAAGTGCTATACTACGTTTGTAGATATAAGGCATAATAAACATGACTGGCAAGTAATACACATTTTCACTTGTTCAGGAATTAGACGTGATGATTCTGCATAGTGTATAGTACCTGTTGGTTCATGAGTGGCTCTCTCTCTGATACAGAGACAAATAGAGAAACAGGAAGACAGAAAGACAGATGAGCAGAGACAGAGATAAACATAGACAGAGCTAGACAGACAAATAGACAGACAAAAACAAACAGATAGACAGACATGTTTATGTGTAACAGTGAAAAATAAAGCCAAGGCAGTGCACAATCATCAAATGTCACTCCACTGCTGTATTGTCAGGAGTGGAGTGACACTCATCTTACACCGTGCTTCAAGGAGTTTCATATATACTCCACCATTTCTAAAACATTGCTGGGACCTGGCAAAAAATGCAAACATTATCTCTTTTTTATAAACACATTTTTCTTATTTAAAAACCTGTAACAAAAAAACTGGGGTTGTCTTTTGGGGGCCGGAATGGATTAATTGCATTTCAATTTATTTCAATGAGGAAATTAGATTAGATACATGAGCAAATTGAGTTATGAGCTCGATCATGGAACGAATTAAACTCATAAGTCAAGGTACCACTGTACACTGAAAGACAAGACAAAGGAAAATTCTTGAGTGTTCACCCTGACAGCAATCTAAAATGTAACAAATATATTCAGCTCATATTTAAGAAAGTTTCCAAAATGGCGGGCATTCTTTTCAAAGCATGTTACTTAAAAAAAAAAAAAAAGGCCATTTCCCACCAAGGCTGGGTAACCCGAAAAAGAAGAAACACTTCCATCATCACTCACTCCATCACTATCTTCCCAGAGGAGCACCGATACTACAGTTCAAAAACTCCAACATATTTCCACCCCTTCCTTGAGAGTGCAGGCACTGTACTTCCAACCTCTAGGACTCAAGTCCAGCTAACAGGTTTCTTATTTTCACTATGTACAACAAACAACAAAACTTACTCTGTACTACTTTTTAATCCACACTTACCATCCTCCTTGACACATATTCATGGCAACTGATTCCAGACATCACCCCTTCCCAATCCTTCAAGTACTTCATCTACAAAGCATTCATACATACTCTATTGCACATTATATATACGTATACAAAACATCTGGGGGTGGACCTGTCAGTGAATGGGTCAATGAAAGATGATGTAAACCAAAGAATAGAAGAAAAGAAAAAGGTTGGTGGTGTACTGAGGCATATGTGGAGACAAAGCACTTTATCCATGGAGCCAAAAGGGTAGTGCACTAAAGGACCGTGGCACTAGCACTGTCATATGGGTGTGAAGCATTAGTTTCAAACATTGCAGCCAGGAGGAGGTTGGAGGCAGGGAAAATGCCATGTGTGAGGGTGAAGTATGGTGTGTCTTCTAAGGCAAGTGGTGGTGCCAAGAGGAAACATATGGTTCTCACTGTTAAGCAGAAATTTCAGCTTTTAAAAGTGGTTGAGTTTGGCATCTCAGTAGCACAAGTATGCAAGGAATATGGTGTTAAGGAACAGTGTATCATATCCATAGAAACAAGGTCAAACTAACAGACTATGTTCTGAAGTTCAGTGTAGATGCTGGTGGAGCTTTACAGCTCCTCTGATCCAGAATAGTTATTCTGAACCACTACTATCAATCTTGGAAGTTTATACATCATCCCTCCACCATAAAAAAAAGTTGCAACATGTGTCAAATTTATCAATGTGTCGGTTCTGTGAACCATTCATCAACAATCCTGTCAGACACTGCAACTTCTTGGGATCTTAATACTTGGGAATTCTTCGCTTGCCTAACCCTTGGGCAGGACCTACTTCCACATTGGACAAATGTGACACAACCTACGACTGCTGCACCTCTCCTGTCTACGGTTTATAAGCTGCTTCTCCGCTCATTTGCCGTATTCTATTCAAGATTGATGGACTGACCACATCGACTCAAGGCTGAGGGACTGATTACCTCATTCTCCTCCTGTTTTTCAAGTTTCTCCTTTGTATGGACTGATGAAGCCACTGTGTGGCGAAATGTTTCCTCAATAAAGATACCCAAGAGTTGCACATGTGTCTAATTTATCATCATAAAAAAAGTAAAATTACTATAAATTACATAAAAGAGAGCAAATGAGAGAGTGGGTGAGATGTGGGGGAAGTTCGTGAGGCAGTAGGTAAAATGAAAGGGGGTAAGGCAGCTGGGATTGATGGGATAAAGATAGAAATGTTAAAAGCAGGTGGGGATATAGTTTTGGAGTGGTTGGTGCAATTATTTAATAAATGTATGGATGAGGGTAAGGTACCTAGGGATTGGCAGAGAGCATGCATAGTTCCTTTGTATAAAGGCAAAGGGGACAAAAGAGAGTGCAAAAATTATAGGGGGATAAGTCTGTTGAGTACACCTGGTAAAGTGTATGGTAGAGTTATTATTGAAAGAATTAAGAGTAAGACGGAGAATAGGATAGCAGATGAACAAGGAGGCTTTAGGAAAGGTAGGGGGTGTGTGGACCAGGTGTTTACAGTGAAACATATAAGTGAACAGTATTTAGATAAGGCTAAAGAGGTCTTTGTGGCATTTATGGATATGGAAAAGGCATATGACAGGGTGGATAAGGGGGCAATGTGGCAGATGTTGCAGGTGTATAGTATAGGAGGTAGGTTACTGAAAGCAGTGAAGAGTTTTTACGAGGATAGTGAGGCTCAAGTTAGAGTATGTAGGAAAGAGGGAAATTATTTCCCAGTAAAAGTAGACCTTAGACAGGGATGTGTGATGTCACCGTGGTTGTTTAATATATTTATAGATAGGGTTGTAAGAGAAGTAAATGCGAGGGTCTTGGCATGAGGCGTGGAGTTAAAAGATAAAGAATCACACACAAAGTGGGAGTTGTCACAGTTGCTCTTTGCTGATGACACTGTGCTCTTGGGAGATTCTGAAGAGAAGTTGCAGAGATTGGTGGATGAATTTGGTAGGGTATGCAAAAGAAGAAAATTAAAAGTGAATACAGGAAAGAATAAGGTTATGAGGATAACAAAAAGATTAGGTGATGAAAGATTGGATATCAGATTAGAGGGAGAGAGTATGGAGGAGGTGAATGTATTCAGATATTTGGGAGTGGACGTGTCAGCGGATGGGTCTATGAAAGATGAGGTGAATCATAGAATTGATGAGGGGAAAAGGGTGAATGGTGCACTTAGGAGTCTGTGGAGACAAAGAACTTTGTCCTTGGGTGTGAAGCATGGGTGATGAATGTTGCAGCGAGGAGAAGGCTGGAGGCAGTGGAGATGTCATGTCTAAGGGCAATGTGTGGTGTGAATATAATGAAGAGAATTCGTAGTTTGGAAGTTAGGAGGAGGTGCAGGATTACCAAAACTGTTGTCCAGAGGGCTGAGGAAGGGTTGTTGAGGTGGTTTGGACATGTAGAGAGAATGGAGCGAAACAGAATGACTTCAAGAGTGTATCAGTCTGTAGTGGAAGGAAGGCGGGGTAGGGGTCGGCCTAGGAAAGGTTGGAGGGAGGGGGTAAAGGAGGTTTTGTGTGCGAGGGGCTTGGACTTCCAGCAGGCATGCGTGAGCGTGTTTGATAGGAGTGAATGGAGACAAATGGTTTTTAATACTTGACGTGCTGTTGGAGTGTGAGCAAAGTAACACTTATGAAGGGGTTCAGGGAAACCGGCAGGCCGGACTTGAGTCCTGGAGATGGGAAGTACAGTGCCTGCACTCTGAAGGAGGGGTGTTAATGTTGCAGTTTAAAAACTGTAGTGTAAAGCACCCTTCTGGCAAGACAGTGATGGAGTGAATGATGGTGAAAGTTTTTCTTTTTCGGGCCACCCTGCCTTGGTGGGAATCGGCCAGTGTGATAATAATAAAAAAAAAAAATTATATGTAAAGCAGTATAATATAGTATCCTGCAATACTGGAATACTATAGGTTAAAAGATCCATATTCTTAAGTGTCTGGTTGTCTTCTGAACCAGCAGGCCATGTCCTTTAGGTCAAAAGCTAAACAGACAATCATGAAAAATTAATTTTATAATTCAATCATAAAAAAGTAATTTCATAATTTGGACATTTGGCAGTATTGTACACCCCCCTCCTCCCTCTTAGTCCATTAGAGGGTTTACTGTACATTTATGTGATAAGCCTTTTAAAATGCCTAACCTTTACCAATGTGAAAGATAACCCTGAGTCTTATTTTATACAGCTCACAGCAGACCAGTGATGCTGTGGTCTGGCAATTTGTGGCTCATGACCTAGTAGTGGTCTACTCTAAGAAGCAATGACCTTAACCACTTGATTATGTATATGAATTATTCATGCTGAATTGTCCCACAAAATTTAAATTAGCTATATTTTATAATCCATATTCAAATACTCGTTTGTATTAAGTACTGTAACTTATAAACCCTTGAGTTAACAGACTTCAGAAATGCAAGACAAAATCTATTGGGCCAATAATTCAGAACCAATGGGAAAGTCTGTTGCTGTAGAATTATCTGTTAATGTTATGATAACAGCAAAAAAATGTCATCTCTATCTACCATAAATGGCATTATCAGCCACCTGCTTTACCCCTTTCCTAACAGTCCTTTAACTTGAAGGTTTACCATTCAAGTTTTAGTCTGTCCACAAAAATAAACAAATTAAAGAAAAATATGTCATCCCAGAGCTCTGTCATCACCCTGTAATTCTTGGAAATAAAAGTTGACACTGAATTCGATATTTAGGGGAAAGTGCTAAAACTGTAAGAGTCAGTGCCTCGGATATAGAAAGCAATGAGATTCAATCCAAGGAAAGAGAGGATAGCTTCACTTTTGTGGATCAAAACCCCCTTCACCAGCATTAAGGCCCCTCCCATATTTAAAGGAATTTGAAGGTATAGGACAGCTTAAATCAAAGTCCAGTACCTTCTTGAGATGTGCTCTCAGTCTTGCCAGATGTACACATGGTCCTGAGGCTGACCCGAGACAAACACAGGGGAAAAAATCTTCCTCCTCTTCCCAGTGCAGTAATCATGGCTCTTAACTCAGGAATTAATTTACTATAAAACATACACCTTCTTATTCTGAAAAGTAAAGGTTCCATTTAGTTTATGATACTACTACAACTATGTATCATGTCCAAATAAAAAATAAATAAATAAAATAAAAATTAACAATTCTGTCAGGATGATTATAATGAAGGGGACATGCCAAACACATTGGGTCATAAAGAACCTTGAGAATGGAAAGTAATCCAGTTTAACATGAGAAAGGGAAGAGTAGATTCGATTCCTGACACCATCAGGGCACCCACCTCGAAGAGTCAATTCCTTAGGTTAAAAGCCCTACCTTATATCAAGGCACCCTCTTGATTTAGTGACATATGCACAGTGAGGAACATATTAATGGTAGCATGTTCTGTTAACACAAAAACTATATTACTAATTATTTTTTTTTTTTATTATCACACTGGCCGATTCCCACCAAGGCAGGGTGGCCCGAAAAAGAAAAACTTTCACCATCATTCACTCCATCACTGTCTTGCCAGAAGGGTGCCTTACACTACAGTTTTTAAACTGCAACATTAACACCCCTCCTTCAGAGTGCAGACACTGTACTTCCCATCTCCAGGACTCAAGTCCGGCCTGCCGGTTTCCCTGAACCCCTTCATAAATGTTACTTTGCTCACACTCCAACAGCACGTCAAGTATTAAAAACCATTCGTCTCCATTCACTCCTATCAAACACGCTCACGCACGCCTGCTGGAAGTCCAAGCCCCTCGCACACAAAACCTCCTTTACCCCCTCCCTCCAACCTTTCCTAGGCCGACCCCTACCCCGCCTTCCTTCCACTACAGACTGATACACTCTTGAAGTCATTCTGTTTTGCTCCATGTACTAATATTAATACTGCTAATACTAACACTACTACTACTAATACTATAACTACTACTACTCATACTATTGCTAATTCCACTAATAATATTAATACTAATAATACATACTAATACGTATACTACTACAGTGGACCCCCACCTCACAATCAGCTCCCAACTCGAACAATTATGTAAGTGTATTTTTGTAAGTGCTTTTGTACGTGCATTTTTGGGGGTCTGAAACGGACTAATCTAATTTACAATATTCCTTATGGGAACAAATTCGTTCGGTAACGGCACCTGAACAGACTTCTGGAATGAATTAATATCGTAAGTCGGGGGTCCACCGTACTACTACTAATAATAATGGAGGACTAAGCCCCTAGGGGTCATACAGTGCCTGGTGGAAATGAAAGACTTGATTAAAGAATTGGAGCATGGGTCCAGTTTCTAAGATCAAGAGTCCCTCAGTAGCATCAAGGAACCTTCCTTGATGAGTGAGTGGAACCCAGCATGAGGTGTTATGTATGGGCAAGTCTTGTTCTTCTTCAGGTAGGTAGGTAAGTAGGTAGGCAACTAGGTAAGTGGGTAGGTAGGAAAGTAGGTAGGTAAGTAGGTAGTTAGGCATCTAGGTAGGCAAGTAAGTAGGCAAGTTTATTCAGGTACAGGTACACATAAATATGGTTACATAAATTATCATACACAGCAGCATATGTGTAGATTACCCTCCGGGGTAACCACCCAAAATAGTCAAAGTGACTACATATTTTCCCTGGGGTTCTTGTAGTATCTTATTATTTAAACCCTAAAAGTTAAAAATATAAGTAACTATGTGAAACGCAGTTACAATAAAAGGAGATATACCGGGTTATTTACAGTAACATGAAAGAGGATCAGATCACAGTAATAGGTATGTTACAGTAATTATTATAATCACGGGGGAGCAATAAACCCGTAGGATTATACAGGTTACAGTAATAGGTACATGTATGTTAGCTATACAAGAAATCACTCTTCCTTTCTGTAGCTTCATTCATAATAATAATAATAATAATAATAATAATAATAATAATAATAATAATAATAAACCTTTATTTTCTACATGTACAAGGTATATAGACCATAGCTGACATGATTATTATTATAAAGGAGAAGCGCTAAACCCGTAGGATTATACAGCACCATAGCTGACATCAATGACATACTACTATATAGAAAACCACTTGTTATGCTGAGCATTTCCCGCAAATTAGGTCAATTTTGTCCCAGGATGCGACCCACACCAATCCACTAATACCCAGGTACCTATTTTACTGATGGGTGAACTGGGGCAGGTGTCACATGGAAACACGTCGTAATGTTTTTCAGCCGTATCGGGGGATCGATCCGTGGACCTCAGTGTGTGAGTTGAGTGCGCTAGCCATTGGTATGTAACTAGGTAAGTACGTAGGTAACTAGGTAAGTGGGAACAATGGACCTTAAGGTTGCTGTTGGGGTTATTCAGGACCACCGTAGCTGGCGCTTTATTATGGCCTTCCACATGGGAGTCGGGGGAAAAATGTCAGCCAAATCTTAGCAGGAATTAAAAAGTACATAAAGTTGTTCCCGGAAATAGAAATGGGAACATTAAATTCCCAACTTAGATCAAATAGAGCCCAGTTGTGAGCCAGGTGGCTAAAGCTCCCGCTTCACACACGGAGGGTCCGGGTTCGATTCCCGGCGGGTGGAAACATTTCGACACGTTTCCTTACACCTGTGGAACTGTTCACCTAGCAGCAAATAGGTACCTGGGTGTTAGTCGACTGGTGTGGGTCGCATCCTGGGGGACAAGATTAAGGACCCCAATGGAAATAAGTTAGACAGTCCTCGATGATTCATTACCTTTGTAACTTGTGAGTTCATTACCTTGTACCTAGTTCAGCCATCAAAACTTTGGAGCCCGGTCCCTGGACCCATTGTGTACCTCTGTAATCTGTAAATACCTTTGTAACTTGTCATGATTGTGACTAGACCTACCTGGAGTTCATTACCTTTGTAAATTGTGAGTTCATTACCTTTGTAAATTGTGAATTCATTACCTCTGTAACTTGCTCAGCTATCAAAACTTTGAGGCCAAGTCCCTGGACCCATTATGTACCTCTGTAATCTTTTGACTACCGCCCACAGGATGGGTATGGGGTGCATAATAAACATATTAAACTTAAACTCGATGACGCACTGACTTTCTTGGGTTATCCTGGGTGGCTAACCCTCCGGGGTTAAAAAACCGAACAAAATCTTATCTTATCTTATCTTATCTTACATCATAATTTGTAATATTTTAAAATAAAGAATTAAACTAAGTCTGCCCGAAATGCCTAGCCATGCTAGGCGTTCTAGTGGTACACTCTGTAATCATTATTTAACTACATGTAAACCACACAACAACCAAATTCTGTAAATTCAACATTGTAATCTTTATAGAGAATAAACTTTGAATTTGAATTTAAGTTAGATAAGTTAGTAAGTTTGTTCAGGTATAGGTACACATAAATACAGTTACATAAATATTTCATATATAACAGCACATGTGTAGATTGGCTAAAATAACCCAGAAAAGTCAGACAAAGTAACTGATCGACACCATGCCTAACCCT
Organism: Cherax quadricarinatus; assembly: GCF_038502225.1. Classification (NCBI taxonomy): domain Eukaryota; kingdom Metazoa; phylum Arthropoda; class Malacostraca; order Decapoda; family Parastacidae; genus Cherax; species Cherax quadricarinatus. Next base: position 25,600,795 of record NC_091307.1, on the reverse strand, counting down.
TCTAGGGTAGGGTAGGTGCCTGAGCCCGAGCCTTTAGCTCATAAGACTGTCATTCCCATTTGCCCCCTTGTGGCGGGGATGGCAGACCAGAGAGGCCTAGCTTGTGGCTAGGCCTGGGGACAGTTGGTCCCAAAGATGAGGAGGTACTTGTGGCTCCTCCCATGGGAGACTTAGGTCTCAGACACTCCCTAAAGAGGGAGCCAAGGCCGGGCCACCACTTGGAAAAGGCCCGGGCCGGGAGAATACCGGCGAATCTTTAATAATAATAATAATAATAATAATAACAAAGTAACTTATTTCTATTAGGGTCCTTGGGCATAAGTTTGTTTAATAAGTAAGCTTATTTAGGCATGGGTACACAAGTACAATTATCATAAATGGTGTTAATTACCTCCCGATAAATTCAAAGTGACTTATTTCCATTAGGGTCCTTGATTACCATTTAGGTACAATTACACAAGTTTTAGGTGATTTCAATTGTCTTACATAGTTTACCTGGAGTTTTACCTGGAGAGAGTTTCGGGGGTCAACGCCCCAGCGGCCCGGTCTGTGACCAGGCCTCCTGGTGGATCAGCCCCTGATCAACCAGGCTGTTGCTGCTGGCTGCACGCAAACCAACGTACGAGCCACAGCCCGGCTGATCAGGAACTGACTTTAGGTGCTTGTCTAGTGCCAGCTTGAAGACTGCCAGGGGTCTGTTGGTAATCCCCCTTATGTGTGCTGGGAGGCAGTTGAACAGTCTCGGGCCCCTGACACTTATTGTATGGTCTCTTAACGTGCTAGTGACACCCCTGCTTTTCATTGGGGGGATGGTGCATCGTCTGCCAAGTCTTTTGCTTTCGTAGTGAGTGATTTTCGTGTGCAAGTTCGGTACTAGTCCCTCTAGGATTTTCCAGGTGTATATAATCATGTATCTCTCCCTCCTGCATTCCAGGGAATACAGGTTTAGAAACCTCAAGCGCTCCCAGTAATTGAGGTGTTTTATCTCCGTTATGCGCGCCGTGAAGGTTCTCTGTACATTTTCTAGGTCAGCAATTTCACCTGCCTTGAAAGGTGCTGTTAGTGTGCAGCAATATTCCAGCCTAGATAGAACAAGTGACCTGAAGAGTGTCATCATGGGCTTGGCCTTCCTAGTTTTGAAGGTTCTCATTATCCATCCTGTCATTTTTCTAGCAGATGCGATTGATACAATGTTATGGTCCTTGAAGGTGAGATCCTCCGACATGATCACTCCCAGGTCTTTGACGTTGGTGTTTCGCTCTATTTTGTGGCCAGAATTTGTTTTGTACTCTGATGAAGATTTAATTTCCTCGTGTTTACCATATCTGAGTAATTGAAATTTCTCATCGTTGAACTTCATATTGTTTTCTGCAGCTCACTGAAAGATTCGGTTGATGTCCGTCTGGAGCCTTGCAGTGTCTCCAATGGAAGACACTGTCATGCAGATTCGGATGTCATCTGCAAAGGAAGACACGGTGCTGTGGCTGACATCCTTGTCTATGTCGGATATGAGGATGAGGAACAAGATGGGAGCGAGTACTGTGCCTTGTGGAACAGAGCTTTTCACCGTAGCTGCCTCGGACTTTACTGTTGACGACTACTCTCTGTGTTCTGTTAGTGAGGAAATTATAGATCCATCGACCGACTTTTCCTGTTATTCCTTTAGCACGCATTTTGTGCGCTATTACGCCATGGTCACACTTGTCGAAGGCTTTTGCAAAGTCTGTATATATTACATCTGCATTCTTTTTATCTTCTAGTGCATTTAGGACCTTGTCGTAGTGATCCAATAGTTGAGACAGACAGGAGCGACCTGTTCTAAACCCATGTTGCCCTGGGTTGTGTAACTGATGGGTTTCTAGATGGGTGGTGATCTTGTTTCTTAGGACCCTTTCAAAGATTTTATTATATGGGATGTTAGTGCTATCGGTCTGTAGTTCTTTGCTGTTGCTTTACTGCCCCCTTTGTGGAGTGGGGCTATGTCTATTGTTTTTAGTAACTGTGGGACGACCCCCGTGTCCATGCTCCCTCTCCATAGGATGGAAAAGGCTCGTGATAGGTGCTTCTTGCAGTTCTTGATGAACACGGAGTTCCATGAGTCTGGCCCTGGGGCAGAGTGCATGGGCATGTCATTTATCGCCTGTTCGAAGTCATTTGGCGTCAGGATAACATCGGATAGGCTTGTGTTAACCAAATTTTGTGGCTCTCTCATAAAAAATTCATTTTGATCTTCGACTCTCAATCTGGTTAGCGGCTTGCTAAAAACTGAGTCATATTGGGACTTGAGTAGCTCACTCATTTCCTTGCTGTCATCTGTGTAGGACCTATCTTGTTTAAGTAGGTGGCCAATACTGGATGTTGTTCTCGACTTTGATTTGGCATAGGAGAAGAAATACTTTGGGTTTCTTTCGATTTCATTTATGGCTTTTAGTTCTTCCCGCGATTCCTGACTCCTATACGATTCCTTTAGCTTGAGTTCGATGCTTGCTATTTCTCTGACCAGTGTCTCCCTACGCATTTCAGATATATTGACCTCTTTTAGCCGCTCTGTTATTCTTTTCCGTCGCCTGTAAAGGGAGCGCCTGTCTCTTTCTATTTTACATCTACTCCTCCTTTTTCTTAGAGGAATAAGCCTTGTGCATACATCGAGTGCCACCAAGTTAATCTGTTCTAGGCATAAGTTGGGGTCTGTGTTGCTTAGTATATCTTCTCAGCTTATATCGGTTAGGACTTGGTTTACTTGGTCCCACTTTATGTTTTTGTTATTGAAGATGAATTTGGTGAATGCTCCCTCGTGACTAGTCTCATTATGTCGGTCTGGGGCTCCACGCATACATGTCTGAACCTCAATTATGTTGTGATCTGAGTATATTGTTTTTGATATGGTGACATTTCTTATCAGATCATCATTGTTAGTGAAGATGAGGTCTAGTGTATTCTCCAGTCTAGTAGGCTCTATTATTTGCTGGTTTAAATTGAATATTGTGCAGAGATTTAAAAGCTCGTGTGAGTGTGAGTTTTCATTAGCGCTGCCTCCTGGTGTTATTACTGCAACAATATTATTTTCTATATTCCTCCATTTTAGGTGCCTTAAGTTGAAATCCCCCAGGAGCAAGATGTTGGGTGCAGGAGCTGGAAGATTTTCCAGGCAGTGGTCAATTTTTAACAGCTGTTCCTGGAATTGCTGGGATGTTGCATCCGGAGGCTTGTAGACTACGACAATGACTAGGTTTTGGTTCTCGATCTTTACTGCTAAAACTTCCACTACATCATTTGAGGCATTTAGCAGTTCTGTGCAAACAAGTGACTCTGCAATGTACAGGCCAACCCCCCCCCCCTTTTGCCTGTTCACTCTGTCACATATTTATAGGGTGTAACCTGGGATCCATATTTCGTTGTCCAAGTGATCCTTTATGTGGGTCTCAGTGAAAGCCGCGAACATTGTCTTTGCCTCTGCAAGCAGTCCACGGATGAAAGGTATTTTGTTGTTTGTTGCTGGCTTTAGACCCTGTATATTTGCAAAAAAGAATGTCATCGGACTGGTGGTATTGTTGGTACTGGGGGGGGATTTTTTTTCCTGCATTAGTATCTGTATCTGTTGGTTTGGAGTGGAGGCCATCGACTGTTTACCTGGAGTTTACCTGGAGAGAGTTCCGGGGGTCAACGCCCCCGCGGCCCGGTCTGAGACCAGGCCTCCTGGTGGATCAGAGCCTGATCAACCAGGCTGTTGCTGCTGGCTGCACGCAAACCAACATACGAGCCACAGCCCGGCTGATCCGGAACTGACTTTAGGTGCTTGTCCAGTGCCAGCTTGAAGACTGCCAGGGGTCTGTTGGTAATCCCCCTTATGTGTGCTGGGAGGCAGTTGAACAGTCTCGGGCCCCTGACACTTATTGTATGGTCTCTTAACGTGCTAGTGACACCCCTGCTTTTCATTGGGGGGATGGTGCATCGTCTGCCAAGTCTTTTGCTTTCGTAGTGAGTGATTTTCGTGTGCAAGTTCGGTACTAGTCCCTCTAGGATTTTCCAGGTGTATATAATCATGTATCTCTCCCTCCTGCGTTCCAGGGAATACAGGTTTAGGAACCTCAAGCGCTCCCAATAATTGAGGTGTTTTATCTCCGTTATGCGCGCCGTGAAAGTTCTCTGTACACTTTCTAGGTCGGCAATTTCACCTGCCTTGAAAGGTGCTGTTAGTGTGCAGCAATATTCCAGCCTAGATAGAACAAGTGACCTGAAGAGTGTCATCATGGGCTTGGCCTCCCTAGTTTTGAAGGTTCTCATTATCCATCCTGTCATTTTTCTAGCAGATGCGATTGATACAATGTTATGGTCCTTGAAGGTGAGATCCTCCGACATGATCACTCCCAGGTCTTTGACGTTGGTGTTTCGCTCTATTTTGTGGCCAAAATTTGTTTTGTACTCTGATGAAGATTTAATTTCCTCATGTTTACCATATCTGAGTAATTGAAATTTCTCATCGTTGAACTTCATATTGTTTTCTGCAGCCCACTGAAAGATTTGGTTGATGTCTGCCTGGAGCTTTGCAGTGTCTGCAATGGAAGACACTGTCATGCAGATTCGGGTGTCATCTGCAAAGGAAGACACGGTGCTGTGGCTGACATCCTTGTCTATGTCGGATATAAGGATGAGGAACAAGATGGGAGCGAGTACTGTGCCTTGTGGAACAGAGCTTTTCACCGTAGCTGCCTCGGACTTTACTCTGTTGACGACTACTCTCTGTGTTCTGTTAGTGAGGAAATTATAGATCCATCGACCGACTTTTCCTGTTATTCCTTTAGCACGCATTTTGTGCGCTATTACGCCATGGTCACACTTGTCGAAGGCTTTTGCAAAGTCTGTATATATTACATCTGCATTCTTTTTGTCTTCTAGTGCATTTAGGACCTTGTCGTAGTGGTCCAATAGTTGAGACAGACAGGAGCGACCTGTTCTAAACCCATGTTGCCCTGGGTTGTGTAACTGATGGGTTTCTAGATGCGTGGTGATCTTGCTTCTTAGGACCCTTTCAAAGATTTTTATGATATGGGATGTTAGTGCTATTGATCTGTAGTTCTTTGCTGTTGCTTTACTGCCCCCTTTGTGGAGTGGGGCTATGTCTGTTGTTTTTAGTAACTGTGGGACGACCCCCGTGTCCATGCTCCCTCTCCATAGGATGGAAAAGGCTCGTGATAGGGGCTTCTTGCAGTTCTTGATGAACACAGAGTTCCATGAGTCTGGCCCTGGGGCAGAGTGCATGGGCATGTCATTTATCGCCTGTTCGAAGTCATTTGGCGTCAGGATAACATCGGATAGGCTTGTGTTAATCAAATTTTGTGGCTCTCTCCTAAAAAATTCATTTTGATCTTCGACTCTCAGTCTGGTTAGCGGCTTGCTAAAAACTGAGTCATATTGGGACTTGAGTAGCTCACTCATTTCCTTGCTGTCATCTGTGTAGGACCCATCTTGTTTAAGTAGGGGCCCAATACTGGACGTTGTTCTCGATTTTGATTTGGCATAGGAGAAGAAATACTTTGGGTTTCTTTCGATTTCATTTATGGCTTTTAGTTCTTCCCGCGATTCCTGACTCCTAAAGGATTCTTTTAGCTTAAGTTCGATGCTTGCTATTTCTCTGACCAGTGTCTCCCTACGCATTTCAGATATATTGACCTCTTTTAGCCGCTCTGTTATTCTTTTCCGTCGCCTGTAAAGGGAGCGCCTGTCTCTTTCTGTTTTACATCTACTCCTCCTTTTTCTTAGAGGAATAAGCCTTGTGCATACATCGAGTGCCACCGAGTTAATCTGTTCTAGGCATAAGTTGGGGTCTGTGTTGCTTAGTATATCTTCCCAGCTTATATCGGTTAGGACTTGGTTTACTTGGTCCCACTTTATGTTTTTGTTATTGAAGTTGAATTTGGTGAATGCTCCCTCGTGACTAATCTCATTATGTCGGTCTGGGGCTCCGCCCATACATGACTGAACCTCAATTATGTTGTGATCTGAGTATATTGTTTTTGATATGGTGATATTTCTTATCAGATCATCATTGTTAGTGAAGATGAGGTCTAGTGTATTCTCCAGTCTAGTAGGCTCTATTATTTGCTGGTTTAAATTGAATTTTGTGCAGAGATTTAAAAGCTCGCGTGAGTGTGAGTTTTCATCAGAGCTGCCTCCTGGTGTTATTACTGCAACAATATTATTTTCTATATTCCTCCATTTTAGGTGCCTTAAGTTGAAATCCCCCAGGAGCAAGATGTTGGGTGCAGGAGCTGGAAGGTTTTCCAGACAGTGGTCAATTTTTAACAGCTGTTCCTGGAATTGCTGGGATGTTGCATCCGGAGGCTTGTAGACATTCACAATGACTAGGTTTTGGTTCTCGACCTTTACTGCTAAAACTTCCACTACATCATTTGAGACATTTAGCAGTTCTGTGCAAACAAGTGACTCTGCAATGTACTGGCCAACCCCCCCCTTTTGCCTGTTCACTCTGTCACATCTGTATAGGTTGTAACCTGGGATCCATATTTCGTTGTCCAAGTGATCCTTTATGTGGGTCTCAGTGAAAGCCGCGAACATTGCCTTTGCCTCTGCAAGCAGTCCACGGATGAAAGGTATTTTGTTGTTTGTTGCTGGCTTTAGACCCTGTATATTTGCAAAGAAGAATGTTATCGGACT